>NW_019100570.1:312855-379258 GCF_001856785.1 Myzus persicae | reverse complement strand
GTAACGTTACGCCAGCACCCGGTTGGGAAAAACGGTTTTCCTGACACTCGGTTTAGGTTACGAATTCCGATTTTTCGGTTACGAATGGTTACTAATCGGTTACTAACGCATCGAACCAATTTTGAAGAATTTGGTTTAGGTTGTGGTGCTAGTGTAACGTACCTCCCCATAATGCATGCCCTTGAACTTGGTGGCCGATATTATCATTTCGATTTAAAAAATGTGCCAATAATTTGCAATTAAATTGCAAATAATTGCAAATTAGTTTTTGAAATTTATTAATATATTATTCAAATATTACAAGTTAAAACCATTTTATTCAAATGTTGGTCCCCCTTCCAAGTTATCGAAGTCCGCTCCGCTCCCACCGGTCCCAATAGTGTTCTCCAATAAATCGCATACAAAAAACAACAATTAATTTTCAAATTATAAAACCATATTTGCAATTATTTGAAATCAGTTTATTAGACATGGCAGTTATATAAGATAATGCCAAGATACCAATTTCACGGACATCCATACTTACTATTAGTGGCAAGTATTATGTAGTATGTGTTTTTTATTCCTTATGAAAGTATGATTTGTATAAACTAACTCTTGAATCACTACAAATGTTACTCCTGTAACTCTTTCAGTTACTCGTGTCCTTCGTCTAGTAAGCTGTAGTCTGTTCCTCGAAACCAAAATACCCGCTAAATGATAATTAACTGCTTAAGTAAACAAAAACAAATTGTATGAGTACCACGTGTACATTGCCTCAATATTTATTAGAAATGATTATGATTATGGGTATTGAGAAAGGATTATTAAACTGTGTTAAATCTTGAATGGGGTGAAATAAAAGATAAATTATCAGCGATAAGGTTGCCAGTTAAGTAAAGGTAAACATAAAATTATTATGATACCTATATAATTTTTATACCTTTAAAATATTTTTTTGTAACGAAAAAACTATCAATTTACCCTTCCCTCCATCCGTTTATAAATCCACCACGCTCAAAAATATTCTTGTACCATAGAAAACGTTTATTATAAAATCAATAACTAATATTTATAAAAATTCTGTGCAAATAAAATCATGTTGACTATGTTTTCTAATCAATTATTTCGTGGTAATAGTAGAAAAAATAGGTTATACCTACATATATTATTACAAGTATGCACATATTAATAAAATGGATAACATTAGTAGTTACCTACATATTGAACTATTGAGAACTTACAATAAAAATGATTGTGTACCAAGTTAGTTCAAATTCAGAAATGTAAAGAAATTAAAAGAAAAACATATTTTGTCGAGCGTGGTATAAATTTAATAGCATGCATTATTACCTGTTGGCTGTCAACTTAGTATAATTGTATTGTTTACTAAATGTCAACATCCAGAAATAATTTACCAACACTGCGCAGTATTCAACAACCTATTTGTTTTGCATATTATAAAATGTTATTCAGTGATATTGACATCAACTTTGTTTTCTTACAAATCATTATAAATGTATGATTATTAAATAAATATATAAATATATATACATGTGTATAACATTTATTAAATACCTATATTGTATATGTGTATAAATTCAAATTAATTAAATGTATGTTATTCATAAAAAAATGAAATAAAAAACAAACAACTATGATAGGTAATGGGAATAAAAAAAAAATGTTATTTAAATGTTAATAACATAATATATTATATGTATATAATTATTAATTACCATATTATTTACATAATATTATATTGATGGATATATATTTAAAAAAAAAGGTTTGATATCTAAATTGTTGTAAAATAAAAGTGCCAATTAAAAAAACAGTGAGCGTTTTATTCAGAGTAGTGTTCAATGTCAATGCCACATGATTTCGTTCACATCTATCGCTGACTGAGCACGAATGAACTAAATATAAGACGAACCGGCAGTCACTCGCTCAGCTTCTGTTGGCAGGGAACATTCGCAAGAGAAGAAAAAATAAAAAATAAATTCTTTGGTGTTAAATTTATTAAAAGTTTAAACATGTGTGGAATTTGGGCACTTTTCGGTATCGATGTGCATTCAATTTCTAAATATGACAAAACGTTTTCAAAGATTCAACACAGAGGCCCAGACGCATGGCGATTGGAATATGATTTGAAAGTGAAAGTAATAATTTTAAAAAAAAACTTGAGTATTAAAATGTTATGTTATTGTAATTTTTCGAAATTTATTTTTTTAGAATGTCTGTCTTGGATTTCATCGTCTCGCAATTATTGACAGCCTTTACGGAATGCAACCAATGAAATTGCACAAATTTCCATTTGTCTCTATGATTTGCAACGGAGAAATTTTCAATTGGAAACAGGTAAATAAGTAATTACAAATAATTTAAAAGACGTTAGGAAATAATATATTTGAGCATGCAAAATTTAAGTACAAATTATTTTAGTATCGTAGTATGCTTTACCATACTTCATTTTTATTTTAAAAATGTTTATGCTACGAGTACCTATTTATTTTATTCTTTACATTTTTCAGTGCTTGAAAGTGGTCAAGACATTTTTTTTTGTTGCACTTTGTTCAACTAAAAATGTGTATTAATAAATTTCAAAAATATAAAAATTCTCGTTAAATGTACCTATTTTCTTTATAATTGGTTGTTTAACCGTATTATAAACAGTCTATAATTATCATTTATAATCGTTTTAATCTTAACTTAATCAAGTCCAAGTTAATACTTAATTAAATTATTTATATATTTGTATATTATAAAAATTTTTTTTTTTTAGTCTCTATTATCTGTATTATTTTATATGTATTATCTCTATTTACTATCGAGCTATCATAGTTTTTTACTAAAAGCTAATAAAAAAAAAAAAATTTTTAAGTTCACAAAAATCAATAATTTCAAAACAATCCTTAAATTAGTAAAAATAAATAACTGAAAAAAAATTATTATTATTTTATTGCAATTATATATAAGTTAAACACTTGAGACGAATTTTCGACATTTAAGAATTGTATAATAAATAACTTATTAATAATTGATAATTATTATAATAATAAGTATTACTATTAATTTGTTTTAGTATTTAAATTCCGGGTTTTGTCATATAAATAAAATACATTTTATTTACGTGTATTTTGTATAATGTTAATAGCTTGGAGAAAAACACGGTTTCAATTATGAAACTCAATGTGATGTAGAGAGTGTGCTACAACTTTATGGGAGTTTCGGTATTGAAGAAACATTAAAACAATTAGATGCCGAGTATGCGTTCTGTTTGATTGATTCGCTAAAGAAAAAAGTATTCGTTGCAAGAGATCCATACGGTGTGAGGCCATTGTTTTACTTGGCGTCCAGCAATGGTATTTTGGGAATATCTTCTGAAGCAAAAGGTAACCGTCATTGAATTAATAAATTATAATATTTAAAAATTTTCCTGCAAATATTTGGTACTTAAGCACACATCATTTCTATTTATTATGGTGTGATGTTATAATATATGTAAAGAAAAATTGTTGATTAGCATTTTATTAAAGTATGATTTTTACAGTGGTGAACAAATTAATAAATTATTTAAGAATATTACGTATTTAAAACTGATTTATTCGACAAAGATATTTTAATTTTACTTGAAACATTTTATGCATTGAAATACTTATAAAATATAAATAATTATGAAAAACGACAAATGCTTACTCAGATTTAAATCTATAAAATACTAAATTTTTGTAGTGTTTAATACTAGGTAACTCTATGTAGTCGATAAAGGTACTTACGAATAAAATTATTTAATTAGTACTCAAAGGTATATTAGTACTCACACTTATTTTAAAGTTTAAGAATAACGTTATAAATCAAATTAGTAATATCGGTTATTCATTATATGATTCTCAATCCAGATCATTATTTCATCACTTTTTATGTCGAAACAAAAATTAATATAATTATGTTGTAAACTAATACATTTATATAAAGCTATAATGTTAACTTTATCAATCGTTCTTTTAATGAGACTCACATAATATTATTGGAAATCATTCTTGAAAATTAATTCTTTCAAAGTGGAATAGCTATACCTATGTATAATACTTCTTATAAGCAATAACCTATAACACTCAGAGGTCAGTTAATCATATTTATCCAACTCATTTCCCCATATTAATTTATTCTTTCTTTTTATAATTGTGATTAATTATTACCCAATTATAATTTTTCACCATGGTTAAATATTAATAATTAATAAACCATAATTTTACTTAAATTCTATTTTAAAATGTTATAGAGTCAAATTGTAAGTACCTATAAACGAATTGCTAGAAAAAAACCAAATCTTTGTAATCAATAAAACTATACAATTGTTTGCAAAACAAAAGAATTTAAATTATGAAATTAATTTTCAAAATTACATTTCCTTAATTACTTTTCACTTATCCTTTTACTTATATTATGTATTATTATTTAATAGTATATAATATCCATACACATCGATACGCTGTAGTTGATTAGTTTTTTAATTATTATATAAGAAACACGATGATATGGATAATGTGTACATAAACTGATATACTTATATATATATATATATGTGTGTGTTTATATAAAAGTGTATAGTGTAAATGTATTATCACTAAATTATATATCTATATCACAGCTTTCTGCTAATCGTTAAATATTGTTAAAAAATTTTCGCAAGGTACACTTCAGACGATAAAGATAAGATCACAAGAATAAAGATTACTAATTTTAAGCATACAATTTTTTGTATACTTCAAATTAGTAGGTGATTACAAAACACTTCTCCCATTTCTCTACAGTTCACAATTTTCCATAACATTTAAATTTTAAATTATTTTTTATGCGTTTGAATAATTAAGTCATTTGTTAGTAACATTAGATTTAAAACACTGACAAATTGTGTTTTTTCCTGTATATTATACCAACTTATGCTGGGTTGCATTCAAAATTTACTAATTTAATGATTCATTAAAATTGAATGGACCAATCATGAGCCACTAAATTATGTTGGAACTAGAAAGGACCATAATTTTATTTAACCTCACTATTGGTTCATTAAATGTTTAGTGATTGTTCACGCAGCTCCCCAACATTATAGTATTTAATATAGTATTGCAATGAAAAAATACAAAATTTATACGCAGGTTTAACATGTTTGATCGATGAACTTGGACTTACCGAATGGGAAATGAAGCCTTTCCCCCCAGGTCACATGGCCGAGTATAATATTTTGCCTGGCGGAAAACTAGAGTTGATCTCATTGAATCGGTTTTTTAAAATCGAGGAACCTTTATTGCCACCAGTACCTTTGGAAGAAGGCAAGTTTAACTGATATTTTTATTTTTCGTAGACTATTTTTATTTGATGATAATATAAAATTCTACTTTAGGCTTGACTGAAGAAATTGTTCATGCCAATATTCGTACTTTACTTACACAAGCTGTTGAAAAGAGAATGATGTCGAATCGTCGTATTGGTTGCTTATTGTCCGGAGGGTTGGATTCTAGTTTAATAGCCGCCATATTGGTTAAGCTGTCTAAAGAAAAAGGTCTCCCATATCCGATTCAGGTAAATGATGAAAAAAAAAATTAGAACACATGAGAATTACGTATATTACTTATAATTTATTGTTGTGGATAGACATTTTCGGTCGGGATGGCAGACAGTCCTGATATATTGGCAGCACGACAAGTGGCCAAACACATAGGTTCGGAACACCACGAGGTGCTCTTTACCGCCGAAGATGTGCTGAGCGTACTCGACAAAGTGATTTACACTCTGGAAACAGCCGACATCACAACGATAAGAGCATCGTGCGGTAATAACATAATAATAATTTTATTAATCACACCCATTCTCTCTGTCATATTATTGCTCACACCGAAATATAGCTTATCTGCGGACATACCCTTTAGAAGACAAGTATACGGTGCACGACATCATATAATTTGTATGTTTGAAACTGATTCTTACAGGTATGTACCTGGTGTCACGGTACATAAGTCAAAATACCGACACGGTGGTCCTGTGCAGTGGTGAAGGTGCCGACGAGGTGGCGCAAGGTTATATTTACTTCAGGGACGCACCCACTCCAGACCACGCGCACAACGAGAGTCTCAGATTGCTGGGTGACATATACATGTACGACGGTCTGCGGGCCGACAGGACAACGGCAGCACATGGGTATGTAATATCGGCTGGATAATATTTCATATAATATTACTACTATAAGTATTTGCTAAAGATCTTCCCGGGCTTACTCAGACCAGGCCATGCTTCTATGAACAATTAGAAATTCTAAAAGGACCAAAACTATAAACAAAAAAAACATATGATACTATTGAATATACATTATAGACAAGTACAAGTGAGATATGATAAAATGTGCTTGCTATTTTTATTATGAAAATCCTATAAATAACCTATAATAATATAAGCTAACAGTAGGACTACATTTATGTAGATGACATATAACCACGTGTTTTGATAAACCGAACAACAGGTGACTGTTCCCAGATCCGTTGAAACGCAATAACTAATTGTATTTTAGAAAAAATGTATAATCGGGCCGGGCTTCCTCACTAAAAAATATTACCGGACCGGGCTGTAAATTATCAGCCACTGCAGACCTCTAGTACTTACCAGTTGGCAGTTACCTGGAAACTGTCATTACCTATAGGCTATCATTGAATAATAAATGATCAAATGCGGCAATGACTCATCTACCAATTGTGATTTTCAGACTCGAGTTGAGGGTACCATTCCTAGATTTGCGTTTTACTCAGTATTTTTTGAGCCTCCCCAAGACGATGAGACAACCACAAAATCAAATTGAAAAACACCTCCTCCGTTCAGCGTTCGATGGCACAGGTCTGTTGCCGAACGAAGTGTTGTGGAGGCACAAAGAAGCGTTCAGGTATAATATAATATTACATTAACTCACAATACGTACTCTGTATAATGTGGTAATTTACGCTTTTTTACAAGTTAAGACAAATGTACGTCTCGTTGAGTATCTATTTTAGCTTGTTGGTAGTTAGCGCGGTAAATATAAATTAAAATGATGAGTATAACGAAGTTGCACTATGTAGACACATATTATATACGATATATAGGAAGGATAGGGATATGGATAACTAACCTATTCCTGAGAAGGATCGAGTGCCACCATTTAAATTCCATTAATGAGTACAAATTAGAAAATTTCTATCACTTTATTTTGGTCCATCTTAATTGCATGCTATGTATACAATTTTAATAACAATAATTTACAAATATTGTGTTCAAAGATCGATTTTGAGTGGAGCAGTGGTGAACAGTTATTTTTAATGAGAGGGTTTAAATAAAAAAAAATGATATGCATATGACATATTATGTACACATACAAAAATATTTTTAAAATTGTATTAATTTGTATACGTTTATACAAGTAGTAAGACAATACAAAGGTGGGGGGAGTCAGGCATAATACCCATAACACGGTTTCCTGATGGCTAAATAAATATTTTATTTAGTGCTAATTTGGGAATTTTATTACTATAGATCGATACATAAAAGTCAAGAAATAACTCTCAAGAGGGTGTGATTCATTTATCAACACTTTAAATTCACCACTTATATAATATATCACGTTAAATACTTACTACACTATTTTACTTCGATGATTTGATATTATATAGGTATCAGGTAGTGTATTATAGCCCATAGGTCACGCCCGCTAAGTTATTGAGCTTTTTTTTTTTGAAAACTTTTTTACTATGTTCGTTTAAAAGCCATATAGATTACGGACTACTGCCTATATAATATAGGTTTTATAAAAAGATTAGCACAACGACATCACTATAGCCGTATACCTATTACGTAATCGATATTCATCGACCGTCAATGTTTACCTATAATGTACCTATACATAATTTAGCATCAAACGAGCGTATTTTAATTTTATTTGATATATAACTATTATAGGTAATACTGTAGTAAATTAAATTAATAGGTACCTACCTGGCTACCGATACACTTCAATAAAATACATTTTTTATTATTGACCTTATATTATAACCACGCCATGTTTAATAAATTTAGGGTAAAATAATATCTATTTTTTGTTTCGTGGTTTTCGAAGTTGAACTCGAGGCATTTTAAAATAATGGTTTAACTTTGCTACCTTTCAATATTGATCCAAACTAAACAAATATAATATACCCAGTACCTATACATTACGATTTTTAATTCCATAAAAAGAAACTTTCGTTTTGTTTATCTTTATGGCTAACCAAGCTATATAGCTAAAATGGATGGAAACGTTTTTTTTTTTATTCCTGTTAAAATAATTAACGAACTTGAAATAATATATGGTTACAGTGATGGAGTCACAACGATCAAAAAATCATTGTTCAATATTATCCAAGAATGGATTGACCCGAAATACACCGACGAAGATTTAAAACAAGCAGCAGTAAAATACCAACATTGCCCTCCGAATTCAAAAGAGTCGCTTTACTATAGGTATGTAGTAAAGTATATATACCTAACCTAACCTATACAGGGTGATTCACTAAGCATGCTAACCCCCTTTTCTTCAATAATACATTTATTTAAAATCTGATTTTTGGAAATTTCAAATATAATTAAAGACCACATTTTAAAATCCTTAAAGTATTTTCTGCTATATAAGGAGTGTCTTGTGGAGACGTGGCAATACAAACTTCTGTTTTGCGCCTTTTGCACGATGATGGATTTTTTAGATATAGGGGCTATGGTGAATTGAAAATGCTTGTCATTAATATTAATCATTAATGAACTGACATTAATAAAAATGCCCCAAGTATAGGAAATACTAGTCCCAATATACAACGTTTATTTTATATTATTGTAAAACTATTTTCGAGGACTATTATCCTGAGTACAAACATTTTAATAACTAAGAAACTACTCATTCCAAAATTGAATTAGGTACAACAACATTTAAAAAAAAGTTAGTGTTTTCATAGGACAATCCTTATGTAGGTAGCACAAAAAATATATTATGGTCTTTAAGTTGGTATTTTTAAAAATTCCGAAAATCAGATTTTATGTAACTGTATTATTGAAGAAAAAAGGGTGAGCATGTTTGGCGAATCACTTTGTAGTTTGTATATATATTATATTATGAATACAAATAAAATATTATTTGTTCCTTTAAATGTTCAACGCTCATTGTCTCATAGTAAAATATATATTTGATATTATTATTAAAATTTAATTATTTTTTCATAACTTCTTATAAAAATACGATAAAAACAAATTTACCAAAAAATATCTTACTTAAAGTTAAGAAGTTTAATTTTTGTAATGATAATCATCCTTATTACTTTCATCAAATGTGAAGTTTGAGTGCCTATATATATTTGTACCTAATAAAATAATATTATCTTAATATACCTACTTCGTGTAAGTAGTATATCATTAATATGTAATGTACATTCGAAATATTATGTTATTAGTTAATTTGTATAGTTTTTAACTGTAAACTATATCATTTCATAATGACTAGACTAGGAGTCAATGAACAGTACACGAAGGACTTATGTACTGACACTACTAACATACAAACTAAACCTATTACAATTATTTAAATGTCTGATTTATAGGGACATGTTCGAAAAATCCTATGGAGGATTATCTTCTAAATTCATGCCTTACTTTTGGATGCCCATGTGGACTCAAGTTAAAGATCCATCTGCAAGATTTATTCAACATTATGCAGCTAAATAATGTGCATTTTTCAATGTTAAGCTTTAGTATAATATACTGTATTATTTTAAACTTTAATTCAAAACAAAAATGTTTTTGTTTTGTATTTATATTTAATCCATTGGTATTTTTCTTTTGTTAAATATTTTTATGTTGCAATTTAAAACTACTGCACGGTGTTATAAAGTTTAATTTGAGTATTGATTTATTGATTAAGTATTGTTGAAACGGGTTTGAAAATTTCAAACGGATTATACTTTGTATTTATTATAACTGTTTAATTAATATAATAAAATTAAAAATTATAAATTTAAGAACCTTTGTTTTATTATATATAGTAATTATTGTAACATATTCAGCTTTTTTTTTGAAGAACCTATTCCAATTATGGAGAAGAGCCACTAACAGCACCCGACCTGTCCAATCCTTTCAGTCAATATGGCTTCGTCTAGTTTCTTCTGCGCCCTGCTACATTACCAACAACAACCTTCACAAAGATCTTAGATCCAAAACCTTAACCAACTTTCCCAATTATACTACACTAGATTTCACAATAAACTTCAATCACACACGAACCCACTAATCACTAAACTGTCAACTAACACACTTCCAAACAACCCACCCCGTAAACTGAATAGAAAATGATGTACTTGGAGATCTTCTTCTTTAGTACGTGCATAAAATAAGTGATGGGTGTTAGTGTATTACTATACCAGGAACACCTTTCAAATTTAAAAACTTCACTGTTATTATTGTCACTTTATAGGGTTACCTCCATAGTCTCAAGATTCACATTAACTATTTTCTATGTCACTTAACAAACCTACTTGTACAAAAAATGTATAGATTGTAGATTTATTTTAAAAAATATATATATTTATTTTTCTGCCCGGTTGATGCGATGTAAGTATAGCTATGGAAGAAGTCATGGCCAGACAGCTGATCTAACCTGTGTTAGAGGGAAATGTAAGGTCCACAGGTGGTTCGCCTCCGCTGTATGTTTGGGAGTAGTCTTTGAGTCCATCTTCCTCTTAGTGATCGATTCCACCTATTTTTTCCAGGAAGCTGTGCTGATTGACCTCTCTTCTATTTTAATTGTGTTAATCCCTGTGGCGGGAAAGTCTTCCTCGATCCTCCGACGCACCCTGACCCTCTCATGTACATGTTTGAATCGCAAATGAATTGGTAGGTACTTGGCGTAATATTATATTCAACCCCTTAAAATGTTATAAGTAGGCAGCCCTACATTTGAATATTTTACTGAATTGGCATTTTTTTGATTTTTTTAACATGAACAATTTAACATCAGTTAGACAATCATATGTATCAATGATACCCATTGATTCAAATTCAGAAATATATTTTTAATTAAGTAAAATGCATGGATAAAATTTATTTTAAACCTCCGTGACTCTTTGTCGGGCTTCGATATTGGCTAGTACACTGTTGAAAAATAGATATTTTATCAAGTCAGTGTAGTGATGGTAAAATTATATTTATTATTACTTATCATTTTTTAGCTATTGATATTGCTAAAGATATTGCTTGTGATAAATAGCAGCTTTTCGTTTTCTTCGATATCACTTAAATGTTGTTATTTTAACGTGGGTCGCTAATAGCAGGTATTATTATTAGCATCTAAAATAAAAGCTTTTAGTTTTTAGCGATTTTTTTCGCTGTTTATTGTATTCTATACAAAATTTGTTATATATGAACAAACGATGTCATAATTCCTAGTTGTACCATGGTGTGTCTATAATTCGTCCCTCTGTACCGCGGAGTTAAAATAATATTATTCATTATTCGATCAACGCAGCGTCATCTACCACCGTCTATTTGACTTTTCAAATGGTCCAACTTTTTCTTTTGAATCTACTACGACTATCGCTAACTCTGGCCGCAAGATAGCACTAGAGTACACAATTTGTTTTTTATTATTTTAATATTTGTAAAAATATTGTAATTTGATTTTTATCATAGTCATTATCAATTATCATGTGTAACACTCATAAAATCATTAACGAAATCGGAAACGCCGTTATTTTCGAAACGCCTATGACATAATTTATTTTTAACTTATACTAACAAAAATATTTTCATACTACTAGTATTACCTATGACATTTATCATTGGCAAAATCAACTTTCCGTGTCTCTGAGTGAAATTATGTTAACTGTTATTCAAATACAATAAGTACTTATGTTACCTATATGGATAATTTTATTCTCCCTGTACATTATACTATTTCATTATTTCATATTGGCTTTTTAGATTTTAGCTTTTTGAACGGACCGATGAATATTGAATGTCATATATTGGTTTTAGAACGATGGGGTTTTTAGTTTTTGTTTTTTGTCGCTTCTCAATGTGTTATACACATTTTTACAGCATTGAAAATTATTCAACCATCAACTTTGAAAGGTTTCTGATGGCAAATTGAATTTTGTTGGTAATTTTAAATCTAAGTGGGTTGAAAGATACCAATCACAAAATACTGTGGCTTTTTTGTACCATTATTTTACCACAGTTAGATAATATCGAAAATATATAGCTACAAATCTTCAATATATTTTAATATTGCAGTTAAAAGTTAAAAGTTTTGTTTTCTAAGAAAGACATCAAAATCACAAACATTTAAAAATTATTTTGCAGTTATAGATGTATAACGATTTCACTTTTAATAGCTAAGTGGGAGGGTGGCAAGAAGATATTAATTGCCTTAATGGAATTAAAAAATCTTTGAATCTATATCTAATAATCTGGTATGGTTGATGGGATCGGTTTAACTTACCTACTTATTTTCTGTTTTTACTTAACATAATAACATGAAAAATAAACTGGTATCAAAATAAAGTTTTAAATTAGACACAAACAAGTATGTTATATTTTACAGCATTGTGTTATACCTATTATAGGTACCTCGGTATCGAGTTACCTACTTTGGGTTATAAATGACTTATAATATCTACCTATTTAGCCCTAGATATATTCCATATTATTTACTATTAAATGTGTCATGGGGTAGACATATTTTATGAGTTTGATAAATAATTGATTTCACTGCTGTGTCAGTTGGACGATGACGTGTTGAAATTGGATATTATAACCAGTCCAATAAACGTAACGATATAATAGGATGATTGTATTACTTTTTCGAAAAATATATAGGTACTCCTATAAAGAGATGAACTGTATGTGGTTAATGTATTATTATTTAATAAGCATGTATATTACCGGCGCGATACATACATATACATAGCTGTATATTTTGTCTG
This sequence comes from Myzus persicae, assembly GCF_001856785.1. Classification (NCBI taxonomy): domain Eukaryota; kingdom Metazoa; phylum Arthropoda; class Insecta; order Hemiptera; family Aphididae; genus Myzus; species Myzus persicae. The sequence continues at coordinate 366,254 of NW_019100570.1, read as the reverse complement.
GCCATATGGCAATTATAACGTTAACATCCCTTTCTGAATCCACTCGTGCGTACAAATAATAATAATAACACCACATAAATAACAAGTCAACTATTCGCGCATTAAGTATAGGTACTGTATACGCCCTAAAATTTGTATTTTTTTTTTTTTTTGGACCTATCTGCTACGCCTCACTATATTTACGATTGGGTCATGCGAACCATAATATGATATAGTATATATTGGTACCTATGATATAATACGTCATTGACGTTGACAGTCGACAGACGATATGTTGAAAATTAAATAGGTATGGTTAGTGCGCTGAAACTTGAAAGCATTCAATTGAATAATGATACAAAAATAATAGCATACTATATACATATATGTACATAACACAATGGACTGCGTGCGTATAAGATACTAACTATAATGGACCCATATTCTAATATGAGTCGTACAAAAGCGCAAAAAATAACTTTGAGACACTTAATATCATCGAAAGATTTGGTAGATCTAAATGAAAAGCCAAGAGTTTTAATAACTCTAAGACTAATCTGGTTGATTTCGTGCGAATCAAGCTATTTGTTTTTCATCTATAGCCTAAAAATCGTATTATCAAAGGAAGTTTATTATTTTGAATACTCGGGAGATTAAAATCCGCTAAACTTCGTATCTTATCAAACAATTTAGTAATATTTAAAAATTGTTTGTATATTACAGACTCTCAGACTCTCATCTGGACGAACATTTTGCAATAGCAGTTAACATTATGACCGATCGAATAAAATACATCAAACTGAAGGAATTCGTACAGAATAGTTCGACACCATCGTGCTGGTTGAGTGTTGTATAACAGTTGCAGAATTTAATAATTATAAACATAAAATAAGTTATTTTCGCTTGCACTGAGTCTCACATTATGATAACAAATGAAAACTGCTTATATGCCAATGGCCATAGATGCCGAGGCTTATTTATTTAATAGAAAAAAAAATAACAAATGCAAATTTTCAAAAATCATAGAAAATAAAACTATCTCAAAGGGTAAACATTTTAAACAATTACGATTTGTATTTGTAGGTGTTTGAAATTGAAGTTGAACAGTTCTACCAAATAGTGGTATGTCGTATAAACATTCACCTACTTTTTTTTGTCCCGGCAGGTTTGCGTAGACGACAGGACTTTATCTTTAAAAGTAGTAAAGTGCCTAACATAATTTATTTAGTTTTGACCCTGTAAAATACCAACTATATCTAATTTTCTATCAAAAATCACCTGCAAAGTTAAAAATCAAAGTATTTTTACTGTCCCATTGAGTGACAAAAAAAAATCTATTTCATTTTAAAATCAATACATTTACAGCTCCTCTTAAAATCTAAAGTTAATATGTTGTGTTTAGTAGTGCCTAACGTATCGTATAATTCAAAGATTATAAAAAACAAGTATAAAAATAGTCAAATAGACACAGTATTTATTATGACTGCACTAATAAATTATTGTCTATAGTTAAATTCTTCCTTGAAATTATTTTATTATCATTTATCTCAATTTTCAAACTAATGTATTGTTATATTGTGTGACTAAATATAGTTATTATTCTTTTTTTGCATAGGATTTTTCTTCATTTGCGCTCTGAGTTGTTTTTTCGATAAACATTCTACAGAATATGTTTGTCTATATTATAATTTGATTACATGCTATAATAATTTTCTATTGTCAATATACATTTTTTCCTTTGAAAAAATTGTTTTTTTTTAATTAGAAATATTTTTTATTCTGTAACTAACTTATAAAAATGAAGATGTTTTTTTTTTAATAACAAAAATATGTGATCCACAAAATGAATATTGGTAATTTGTATTTTCTAATAAATGTTTGTTGATGAATGGGTCCTCAGAATTATCCTCAGCGCATATTTATTTGAGGATAGCCGCCATGCCACTGATCAATATAATAAATGCTATATATAATTATAAGTAGCCAGTGGGTAATGTAACTACGTGAATAAGAAAATAAATAAAAATATTATACAATTAATAAACTGAAAGTTTAGTTATAATTTTGAAAACACTAGTCACTGCAGGATGGGATTTCTCAGAACAGTGAGAACAAGTCTCGCTTAGCCCAACTTCGCAAGAAAAGGATAAGAAATAGGTATATTATCGTGTGTTATTATCATCAGACAGTGTGCATGTTATCGGTGTGATTCTATAAGCAATAAACACTATATGAAAACATTTCCGAAAAATTTTATTTTATTAATATAATTTTTTTAATAAATTTGGTGCTAAGATTTCTGAACAAAATTGGGCTTTTTATTTTTTAATTTATACAAATTTTCAATAATAATCAAAACTCTAATACATATATATTATATACGTATACGATAGATCAATATTTTTTTTGCTAAAATTGTCGTTTGTATTATACTCAAAAAGTAAATGATATGTCCCTGTAATTCTTTTTCTAAGTGCATTAAAAATTATCCCTAAAAAAACAAGGACGTTTTCATATCTACCTACCGAGGGGATTGGCTGTAAATTGAATTTTTTATTCAATAATTCGCAGCTATATACAACCCCATGTGTTATATTACGCGTCTTGTAAGTTATGACGTTTAACTATACATTAGGTTTAGGTACCGGTAGTCTTCAGTATCTAGTATCTACGTTGGTGTATTATAATAATATCATTCATGCTGCAAGTCTTAAAAAATGCAATAAATACGTGGCCGTTATTTTTCACCGGGTCCACTGATGGGTACTGGGTCGTGTTTTTATTTTTTATCGTTACAGGATTCCCGTAACATTTCAGTTAAAACATTTAATTTATATACCGCAAAATACGAATGCGACGGCCGAACCGGTTTCTACCTCGGGGGCACGCGCGAGGCGCACGTCTATACGTGCGCATTGTAACGACAGCAGCTGCCGCCCCCGCCGCACCGATATTATCATAATTAAGCACATGAATTAAACATAATATATAAATAAAAAGAGCGCGTGTTCCCGCCATAAAAAATTAAAACTAGAGACAGTTCCGTCTTATCTATACCACAGATCGGGCGAAGCACCGCCGAATTTAATGACATGACGTACAATAATAATTATATTATTTGTCCAAACCGTATTATGCGCTATAACTTATAATATCAAGTAGGTACATCGCTGTATTGCATTGCATACATACGCTTACAGTATAAATATACCAAACTATACTCGGGTTACGGTTGGTTGTTAAAATGTTAATAAATTTCAAAGAAAAGTCCGGACCCCGGAGTCGATATTGACTGCGTTAGTTGACTCTGCGAAATTAAAATTGGATTTTATCGGAAATATAAACCAAGCTTAATTGTACAAGTGGACAGTAGTTACTAGATTAGGTAGTTCCAAATACCTATTGTCTATTCTACATGATTATCTATTGTCTATTATCTACATATTATTTAGTTAATGGGTGTACTCGCATTGTTATTTGTATCGAAACTCGAGTATATAGTAATAATAATAATATTATGAAGTAGGTGCATTAACTTAATGGAGTGATGAGAATTTAGTAAGTAGCAATACGTTCAAACAGTCACGTATTGCGTACGTATAACACCAGAACTTTGAAATATAGATATAATCTATTTTCTATAATGCTGTAAGTATAGTAACTAGCTATACTCACTATAGTAATACAATATTATAAGATTAATAAACTGTGGTAGCACTCCAACACGTATTCGTCTTATAAAATTCGCAATCAAATTATTGCATATTGTACAACATAATAGGTAATCATACAATAAATGAGATATTATTTTATTTTATTTTTAATACTAAGTCCTTTATACTTACCTTTATACCTACATACTTCATTACTTCAAACAAATAGTATTGTAATTATAATATTAAGTATATCAAACCCAGTGGGGTAGTTTCCAGGGAGGGAGCAGGGTCTGGAGTCGCACCATTTTTTTTGTAAACTGTCTTTTAGTCTGCCAAAAATAAAACGAAAACGCCGGTATATTTTAACACTGATATTGTGCATAAAAAAAAAAATATTTGTTGTGGTAGTAGTATTTATTATAAAAGTAGACAACAGTTCAAGATCAATGGCTGCATTGGTTTCAATAATATTTGAAAACATAACATTTTTGGAAAAACGAGTTATCAAAATGTCAGTTCTTCGGGTACCTATATAACTCTATATTTATTGATGTGTGGAATTTAAATATTATTAATTATTAGTAGTAATAAATATTAATACATTAGTACCTTACATAGTAAGTACTCGTGTAGTCGTGTTTGAATAGGTACTTAAAATAAGATTAGTGCAATAGTGCTGCAGAGTTGGTAGTTGGTACGTTTATGCTTGTATGCCATATATAATATATATATATAGAATTACAATTTACAATAAATTTACTCTATTATACTATTATACATATTTCATCTATTAGAAACGACAGAAACATAAAAGTTAATCGGTAATAAGTCGGTAAAGCTTAAATTATTGGTGTGTGGTTGTATATGAACCTCACAGACACGTTTGATTAACCTGCAGGTATGCATAAATAATCAATTTTCTATTCGTACAATGTACATCTATATTCTATATAAATGCATATATAAATATTAAAATATAAATAACATAAGTAGTAATTAAGTACATAACACGTTCGTATAATAATTTTACTCTGTTTAAAAATTAAATTATGGGTATACCGTTTACTGTCGACACGAAATGACAATACATGGTTATTATTATTTTAACAGTGTAATTATAATCATCGCATTGATTACAGTTTGACCGATATTATTCGGAACTAATATTAAATATATTGGGACTTTGGCTAGTGGTTCTATAGAGAATTTAATGAAGAAATTGTACCTATTTAATTGTATAATAATAATATACATACACACACGCTGCAATTATACCTACTTTATAATTTTATACTTTACCCCGTTAGGTATATTATACAGGTTTAATAATATACTATACATATTTATGACTTATGCGCATAAAATATCTACTACCTATTATAAATATTTTGGGTATACATCGATACGATATTATAATATTATTATGTATGGGTATGTTAAACTGTAACACATAATATATAGCGCATATCGTAAACATTCGTATAACATTAAGGTTATTGAAATTCTATATCATTTTCCAGTGCTTAATAATTAAACATAAATAATAATAATATACATATATATACTAATAAAGTGTGTGTGTGTGTAAGGTATTGGTGTATGAAATATGTTAACGACCTCCGTTATAATAGTGTATTTTATTAATAAAGACGTTCATATAATTTTCAAACAACCATCTTCTAATTGGATTGCGGCGGTATAAGGGTTTATAATATTAATTATTATATAATACTTCATAGTTGGGCAGACAGGCAGATACCCGTGTATTGTATAATATTATATGCTTATACACAACCTATACAACCCATTCGCGAGAACAAGCCGTAAACGAATGCAAAAGTATAATAATTATACAGTGTACAGCCATTAGGTACATGGTACATATTAAATACCTCATACATAATATTATATGCACTCATATCCACGGGGCTTTTCTAGTATATACGTCGTATATTTATTATTTAAAAAGGTATCTACCTACTATGTAGGTAAGTGACATCGAATCTACTATGTATAATAGTATTATAGTTACCATTTAATACAAAATACTGCTCTAAAATACATATTTATGTATTATATTCGAGTGCGTATAATCACATAAACTAATGCAACATATAAGCCTTTTTCTTTTGCTTTAAAATGTACAAAAAGGTATACACTATGTGATTATATATATCATATATGTATAAATAATAATAGTATTATACACAGATTGGAAATTATTATTCAACTTTTATTTAACATTAAATAATTATTTATAATAATAATACGCATATATATATATATACTATTTAATATGCATGTAATAATGACAGTAAATAATATATTTAATTACACATACCATAATCATAGTACTATGTTTAATCAATGATAATGTATAGTAAAAATGCTGTACGCATATACAATACCTGACAGGATACAAATGGTGGTCTACAAAAATGTTCGATGAAAAAATGTCCACGGTAAAAATTTCCGAAACCAAGTACCTATGTTTGCGGTGAAATTGTTCAATGTTAAAAATGAGAATATCAAAATGGAATAAAAGAGGAATATAAATTAGATTATTTATTTTTTTTAGTTAGTCGAATTAGAACAAAGAGATATTGAATAACAAAAAAAAAATGTATGTTGATTTGCAACAAAAATTAAATATAATATTATGTTTAGACTTTAGAGCATAAAAATAATGAAAGAAGTATGAACAATTTTATAAAGTGTTTTTTGAGAAATTTTCCCCTATAAATTCGATACAAATATACAACTAGACTAGGTACATAGACTAACCATCTATTTCAAATGATTTGCAGTCCCGTATTCAAAAGTTGCTGACTCCAAACGTTTGGTACAGTCTGTATAGCTGCAGCATCACTATAACAGCAGACCATAAACAAATTGTGTTCTTTCATAACATACTTACACCAGGCACGGAGCCCGAAAAAAAAATCGGAGGATCAGAAATTCATATCAATATAAATTACAACATTTGAAGTCTTAATATAAGTAAAAGAGACCGAACAACTCAGACTGTATCGCCGATCGACCTTTAACCAAAACGATATCATTGTCTTTATTTAGGTCTTAGAGGTTGCCAGGTTGGTATGGATGTTGATCCATCAATAATTTTATTGTAACTTAATTAACGTTCTCATAGGTGCAAGTAAAAGATTTGCAAATGTGTAATGATATATTATAATGTTCTAAATATGTACGCAAAATAAAATCGATCCGACAAAATCATTAGGCTTAGATTTAAAGTTAAGAAAGTGAATTTGGTTGGTACTTTGTGAGAGTCAAAAGTGAAAAATTAAAGTAATTTTTGAAGGTCTGAAAAAGAAAAAATTAAGGAAAAACAGAGATTTTCGCAAAACTAGTTTTCTAAAAAATCAATTTTGTTTTATATTTGTTGTAAATAAAAAAAAATTACTCCACTGTGAATGACATAGGTAACCGAATGCTTATACTAACATTTTCTATACACAATAACACTTTCAAAATATTTTGTCTGTTTTTTAAGTTATTTATAAACATAATAAAATTTAATTTTTTTTATTAGATTTTTTAAAAATTATTGTTTAAAAAAAAAAAGTTTTTGCTCCGTCAAAAAAACTTGAAAAATTCAAAGTTAATTCAAAGTTTCTCGCGCGTTGTTATAATAGCAGTCTAAAAATCATGAAAAATACATAGTCACGATTTTTTTAGTTCAAATGTTGACAACATTTATCAAATTGACAATTTTACAAATTATTTAACACATCCGTTACAGCGTCTTTTCTAGACACCTACTGTACATTTTATATAAAATATTAGTGCGGGGGGCACTGCCCTGCGACATATCTTGTAAATAATGAATATATATCCACCCCCCCCCCCCCCCCAATTAAAATTCCTATCTATTATTCATAATATACAATATTATACTATATAAAACAATTTTGTGTCCAATTACATAGATATTGTGATTAGAAAAAAATACCAAGTTGGTATACGTTATAACTTATAAGTGAATAAGTTACATATTCGATATGTATATATAATATATTATATTATTACACATTGATATTATGTAGGTATATTTCAATTACAGTTATACCTGCCTATACGGATACACTCACGTCGCTATAAGACCGTTGAAAATTATTGTTTCGGGGGATGATGATTTCGGATTCGGGTTACAAGTCGCGCGAGTGCGGATAGGTGCAGGCGTTGTTCTGCCGGGGGAGGGGGTCGTTGGGGGAGGGAATAAAAAACTCGAAACGAATCCAGCAAATGGAATCGTATATAACGAATAACACGATATATAATGACCGCGCGCGCGTCGTTTAAAGATAGGAGATCTATCTATTATACGATCCCATATTATTATTATTATTATTATTATTATTATCATCATCGTTACCTATACACGCGCAAATAGGATGACCATATGCCGTCTGCCGGCACGCGCTTCCGCGTCAATGAGTGTTCGGGGCTCGTGCCGTCAACTGCCGTGCCGTCTGCTTAAGTGCCCAATAATAATAGTAATAACGATACACACAGTGCCGTCGGTGTCCGTCTGCGATCGCATTGCGCCAGCGCATTTTTTCCGCGCTTTTATTAAACAATTTACCTGGTGTTTGTACGCAACTGTTCGCCTGCGGATTTATCGTACACGCATAGGATCTATGTTCTACGGCCGTGATTGCACGCTCACGTGAATAATAAATATATTATACCGCTGGCTTACATTCTGCAGTAACACACATAGGTACGAGTAAAACGCCACCCGCCACCTTGTCAACAGGTAAATATAGTGATATATTTTTGTTACCTAAGGTCCCTTTGCCCACACTTAATACACCACAATATTCCGACGTGTTTCGCTTAACTTTATCGACAGTTGAATTATTAAATAAATACACTAATTTTTTTCATTTTTACGATCGATTGTAATGAGTAACGACTGTACAATCTGAAATGTAAATCTGCGTTACGCCGACTTTTTCTACAACCGTCAACTTTGAATTTAAATCGATTCGTTATTGATTAGAAATTAAGTACAAAATATGTAAAATTATCTTACATAATATATTATTTATATCCATTATATAATGTACCTATATGTGTTGATTTATAATTTATATGACGTTATTTTTGGTGAAGGTTGATGTGTGAAATGCAGAAATATAAAATTACATGTTCCTAACTTCAAAATATTTATAGACTATGTATATATATAAGGTGCAATAAAAATCGACTTATTTACATCGATTATTTAATAGGTATCTTAGATTACTTAGGCATACCAATTTGTGTGTATTATGTTTTTTTACAGAATGATTCACCAAGCATTTAATGATTTTTGATTTTTGAAATTTGTAAATATACTTATAAATATCATATTTTCAAATTCTTGAAACATTTTGTATTACATCAGCGACCCAAACTTTTATTTTTCAAATGAGAACCCTACTTTTTACTATAATTTTTTTAGTGAATAATTGATTTATATTTATCTAGATCTATATGTAGACAGAATTGGAATTATTTAGAATCCAAAATATAGGTATATAAGATACTATAAGCCAGTGATGTCCAACCTTTTTTCTTCGGCTCGCCATATTAGTAAAATATTGCTTTCGTGAGGACCACCAATAATATAAATTTAATATTTCATTAGTAGGTACATGATCCTTACTAAATTTATCAGGTACCCAAATGATGTAAAAAAATTGTTTGATAAAAAAACAGGCAGCGAGCCACTTAGGTATATGGCTTTGGGGAGGCCAGCGGTTGGCATAGCTGCTATAAGCTTTAATAGACATTAATAGATATTTAACGAAAACATGCAGCTTACAAAATATCTAATTATTATTAAATGTCTAAGAAATTATTCTATATACTATATTATAATGGTATATCATATTATGTACTATGTATACTAAATTAGATACCTATTTAAATAAAAACGCGTGAAATCTTACAAATATATTTAAATGTACCAATATAAAAACAGGACATACCTATAGGTCCGATATAGAATACAACACGTCAACACGCAAACAAATTACATAATGTTAACAGCCAAACGATAGGAACCTATATTATTAATACTGTGATAAACTGATAATTGATATAAAATATCATAAGTACCTATTGTATATTCGTAAGTATTTATTGATTTTGTTAATAAGCCTGTAAGCTGTAAGAAGTGTGGTTATTAAATTGGCCAACGATATTCTTAAATATATGACTATAGGTAGGTACTATTAATTATTATGTTATAATATAAGGATAAAAGTATTATAGGTACCTATCTATATTAACTGTTAAGAGGACGTTAAATCAATAATTTTCACCGTTAACCATAATATGTCCACGCAATACAAACGGAACGGCATTAAAGTATTTACTATAGGTACTACGATAGTAATGAGGACAAAATATTATAGTTATGTATATGTAGGTGCACTACACGTATTTGCAGTTGTCTGATAGTTTGAAAATGTATGCTTAGCAAATAGCAATCAGCATATAATCGAACATTTTGTTTTAAATTGGAATTTTCAAGATGAAAACATTATCTGTGTGACTTTGTTGTTTCGATGATACTCCTAAATACATTTTTTCACAATATAGATATGCATATGCAAACAATTTCAAACAATTTTAATTTAACTAAAACTTAAATAGACCATTAATTTTATATCTACATAGTAGATAGTATAAACTTTTTAAAAAACATTTCTAATAAACATAGGCGCAATAATGAGGTTTGGGGGCTTAGTCTTCCAGTTTTTGAATCATATTTAGTTTAAAATATTAATTATCAGGGTTTGTAATGCTAATACAATTCTAGACCCCCAAAATAATGTTCTTAATTGCATCTATATATTAATAAAATATTCGTACCTACAAGGCTTTATGGCCATATACTAAAATGTACAAATAGATCGTTGGAAGGAAACAAAATAAAACTAATATTTTGATTTAAAAATTTGAAAATTCAAATTTAAAACAACAAAATTAAATATTAATGTAGATAGGACAAGGTAGGTCCTAACAACTTTAGGTAAAAATATGCCGAACATATTATATTTTCTAAGGTGAAGACAACTGCAAGTACGTATATCACAATATTTTGTAAACGTCTGGACGTAATGTTCTTATCTGTTAACTGTTTGATAAATAATAAGCTATATTAAATCGATTAGGTACCTATTTATTTAAGTTACAGGTTATAACCCGTGTAATACAAATTTGCATATTTATATATATGATTTAGGTGGGCCTACGCCATAATGGCCTCGTTGGCTTTTGTCGACCAAATAACATTTAAATCAGCCACTGTCTAGAAGAAGTGTCATACGCTTATACGAACTTACAAACAAGCATTGCAAATCAATGTAAATCACGTTCTAGATATTGACAAAAAAATTTTCAAAAACATTATTTTTATCTATCGAGAGAATCGGTGAGACCTGTTGCTGACTTTTTTGATGTGTAGTTTACTCGTTTTTTGATTTTTACTGTAGATTAAGTGTAGAGCGAATTTCAATACTAGACTAGAAAGTTAGGGGAGCGAGCTCTTTTTGTACAGAAATTAAACATTGTAAAAGCGACTATACAAATCAATTTCTAATCTTCTAAAACTGTAACTTTTATTATTATCGACGTTAAAAAAAAAAATTCAAAAGTGGAATTTCGCAATAAAAAGTGGTCTAAATCGGTCAAATTATATCTTCTGCAGAATGTGTCAGGAGAGTTTCATGTATAATTATTGTATTACAAGTTTGGAGTATATTGCTTCTACGAAATGCTTCGTATGGAGTTCAGCTGCTCCCGGTCTCCTTGACCATCATATGTTTACAGTATACCTATATTTCTTCATAACCTTAATCAAATTACATCCTACAACACCATCATGATTCGCGGTCCGTATACATTAAATCATAAACCTTATTATAATTTATAGGAACAGCATAGTAACGGATGGTGGTCATAGAATAATCCGCTTGACGATGGATATGGTTCAGTATCGTCATCATCATCATCACCATCATCACCAGCATCTGCAGCAACAGCAGCAGCACCACCACCACCACCAGTCATTCGACGGACATCAGATGACGCATCTCGCTGCAGCGGGGGCGGCCGACTACGGTTTCGGCGATCTGGGAAATTCCAATGGAAAGCGCGAATCGCCGTCGCAGCACGGCGCGTACTGGCAGTGGCAACACTCGTCGGACGGTTCGTCGTCCGAGGGGTTCAATCACGGACAGCGAGCATTCCTCGACGACTCCGCGGACCGCGGCTGCTGGGACGCGACTGCGAGTTGCGGTAGTCCGCCACCTCCGTCGACCCGAGTGCCGCCGCTGGACGACCAATGCTCGTTCACAGGTCATCTGCAGCTGCTGCAGCCACTGACGTCTCGGCACAGCGACCGATGGAATCGTTCCTATTTCAGGTAAACCCAATACTCCTCACATATAACATGACATCAGTTGAGCCTGACATAATATTGACTGCACCTCTATTTGATTTGTACAACATTGTATTATTACCCTCGTGAAGTTAGCAGCCAGGCTTTTAAACGGACGAGATACATGATACATACTCAACATTTGACGGCAACTTGTTGTAGGTACCTGCCTATATTGTTGTATAGGTACCCATCATCATTATTCATTATCTTATAAAGTTATACATCATTACCGACGTTATAGGTAACACGGTTAACGGTGTGAAATATGAATAGGTTATAGGTATTTACGTTCATTGTAGGTACATAAACAGCTTAAGAGGACGTGATACCTGCATGTGTTGTCTCTGTCTTACAAGTGCGTAACTTTGCAAATTTTACGCTCAGCAGAACACGTGTAGCTCCGTTAGTTTAAAAATTAGTGCGAATTGACCTCTTATAAAATCTAAAGATAAGATTATTATCTAGGCAACCTCATAGGTTTTTTATTATATTTTAATTTTAACGCGAGTTATGAGTATTTTAAAATTGTAAATTTTTTATACATCTTAAAATACTTATAACTCGCGTCAAAATAAAAATATAATAAAAATCCTATGAGGTTGCCTAGATAATAATCTTACCTTTAGATTTTATAAGAGGTCAATTCACTTTAATTTTTAAATTATCGGAACAACACGTGTTCTGCTGAATGAACGATTTGCTTTGTTACGCATTTGTAAGATGGAGACAACATGCGGGTATCACGTCCTCTTAAAACAGTGGTGTATATCATAATATCTAACCTAAGCTAGGCATTTTTTCTATCGATATTTATTGAAAACAATTTTCAAAAAATTGAAAAATTTTGAATGCCTAAAAATAGCTTAAAATGTTGAAAATTCAATTGCAACCTGACCAATATTCATTTAAGTAATAGTGTAAGTTTCTATGATTAATATTTTTGGATTACCAACAAAGTAACAAGAACGAAATCTATGTTTTCGTGAGAAACTAGTGTACCTATATATTTTAAATATTTTGTTTTCCTAATTATTTCAAAAAAGTATGTAGGTACTTAGGCAGGTTAGGTATGGTATTTTTTATTTTACTTGTTCACTTAAGTAAAAAGTTAGATCCAATTGATTTACCATGCTTTAAGTTGATAGTTGAATCATTGTTATTCTTCCAAAAAATAAAATGTATTTACAATTAATTACAGTTAATTACAAAATATTTCAGAAATTAGAATAGTAGGTATGCTAAGTCTTCGCGATTATGCTTCTATTGCTAACCATTTGCTGCTCAGAATTATGCATCCTACATAATGATACCTTAACAGCCTTAACCTCTTACTACAGGGTCAAAAATGTCAAACAATGCCAATTACAATTTACAATAGGCTCATTGCGATCGAAACAGGATATTATTGTTATTAGTGAATTATTTACAATAGGTACTTATAATCAGATAACCCATGGAAAAATGTTGAACATTTAAAATTTTAAAAAACCCATCAACACTACTGTTTCTTTTTTTATGTTTTAATTATAATTTTTTTTAGATTTGATGTGGTTTATGTAACTTACAACCATTTTCTATTGACTATTCCTACATAGCTCATAGGTACTACATAACTAACCAACGTAAATTATATTTTTGTCTACACATATTCATTGCACCTTTTTTTTTATAATAGACAATCATCAAATGATTACATATCAACAAAGTCTAATAGCAAAGAGTCCATATCTCCCACAGTGGCAAGAAAGAGACGTTTAGCAGCTAATGCAAGGGAACGTCGACGCATGAATGGTTTGAATGAAGCATTTGATAGACTCCGTGAAGCTATACCAACATCCATAGAAGATGAACACAAATTATCAAAATATGAAACGCTACAAATGGCTCAAAGTTATATATCAGCATTATGCAACTTACTGGATCAAGCTCATAAATAAAATATAATTTATTTCTCAATTGTCAATTTTTTTTACACATAAAATGTTTTCTAGTCACAAAAAATATTTTTTTATTTTGTCTATTTAATAAAAATAATAACGAAAAAGCAATTAAATACAATTAACTTTTATTTTTTTCATTACTGTACACCTAAATAAAAAATAATATGTGGTACAAGACAAAAAAAAAGTGTTACTTCAGTAAAATTATCAACATAAAAACTGAAATTTATTTATACAAAATTATTTGATTGGAAGTTTAGCCATGTGACATTAAATTGTATACCTTATTGGTAGAGAGAACAGTAAAAAAAAAGAATGAATTTAAAAATTAAAATATATATTTTTTTAATATATATATTATCAACATTAATCAATATATTGTGCCAGCCATCTGAACCCTTCTCCATAACCATGACGTTTCAATACAGAACACATGAATACTTCTAAAGGACGACCTGGAAGATCTGATCTGGGTACTCTAGCCTAAAATTAAATAATCAATATTAGATAATATGGAAAGAAACAATTTTGATACTAAATAGTAATCACAACAGATTATAATAAATTATGTTACTGAGTAAAACAACCTACTGTTAATGTGCATCATTTTTGTATACAGTACTGAATTAATTATTTATTTATTAAACCATCAAAAATCAATTTAGATTTAGATTTAGATGTTGAGTGAAACCTGGCATAACTTTTAAATCATTTAGTATTTTATATGTTATCTAAATTGTATGTTTTCATGTCATTGGGTATTTAGAAGTACAACAGCATTATTTGATGAAAAAATCATAACTTTTTGGTAGTTAATAATTATAAATGTAAAATTAAGGTGATGTAATTTATAGTAAACATCTATCAGTTGAATTCTCATTAATCTCATTATTATTACAAGGATAGCAGCACACTCTTGGTTTTCTCTCTATCCTACAACATAGCAGATTTACATAAGCAAAAATAATATCTGTGTTCTTAGGTGTTTTGAACAATCTATTATCCAACTTAAAGTTAAGTACATTATCTGTTTTTATTCTTTGGCTTTTAACAATATTCCAATTTTTAAATTTAAATTATTTAAAAATGCTCATATACCACAGAAAAATTATAATATGGAAAAATAGCCAACATATAAATACAAATAATGTTCTTAACTTTAAATTCTATAAAAGATAAATTTACTCCAATATTAAAGCTATCAACACAATATTAGTTCTGCTGAATGCACATTTGCTATATTGCGTGTGGGTCAAAGAGAGAAAACCAACAATGAGTTGATATATTCTCAATTTTTAGTGATATGTCAATATCTACAGTGTTTTAAAATTTACAGGGAGTCAATGGTGAAAAAAATGATATACCAAAATTATGATTTTAAGAAGTAAATAAATAAACAAAATAATTCAGCTGATAAATTATTCACACATTAAACATATTCTTATAAACTAATAAGATAATTTATAGTTATATTTTTGAAAACAATTCTAATGTATCAATACAATAATAACAGGTTACAAAAATATTAACACGTTCACATGTTTACAGCCACGTTAGTAAATGTGACAACGGTGAGTCTTTGCTTAGAACGTTGTCACAAAATAAACACAAGACATGGTCAATATGTATTTGATATGGGATTTATAGACTGGTTTAATTTAAGAAATTTCTGCGGTATAGATTTTAATAACTGGTTTAAATTTTTGCCATCAAATAAAGTTAGAATTGATACTTATTATTATAACATTTTCATCCTGAAAGCCACTATAATTTACTGTTGTGAACGTGTTAATAGGTTTATTGTACATATAAAATATCATAAAATAACATACTTTTCCAGTTGTTTGGTTCAATGCAAAATAAGTTCTTAATTCTGTTTCATTCAATGCACCTTGTCTATCAATTTTGTTACCAAGAACGAGTACGGGGCAGTTAGATAAGGATTCATCAAGCAATAATGAATCTAATTCATTTTTACTTTCCATAATTCTAGATTTGTCACAAGCGTCTACCAAAAATACAATTGCATCTACAGCAGGGAAATAATCTTTCCATACTTTTCTTGCTTGAGAATGGCCACCCAAATCAAATGTTGTGAATTTGATGTTTCCAACAGATAATTCTTCAGATGCTTTAAAATAAATAGTTAAATATTAAATTACCAAAGTACAAAAATATAAAATATACATATTTGTATAACAGTTTCATACTTGGATGCAATGTTGGAGTGTGTTGTGCCAAACGATCATCTTTCAACATATGTAATAGAGTAGTTTTTCCAGCATTATCTAAACCAAGGAAAAGTAATTTTCCTGATTTTTTCCACAACCCTATAAACCATAACATTTAAATTAATTAAAGTTGATGTAAAAAATAATATGGAAACACATGATTTAACTGATTTATTTTGTAATCATATTATTCAGTGATAATAGAAAAATTACAGAATTTGATTTAATATCAATATGTTAATGAACTATTGAAATCTTATACATTTTCATAATCTTATCAAAAATCACATAACTAACTGAATAGTAGGTAAAGAAATATTACTCACCTAAGTATCCAAGGACGCCGGTAACCCAATCCCAAAGAAACATTTTTTGATGAAATTATCTGTAACATAAAATAGGTAATCATATTATGTAAATAATACTAAATATTTAGTACACGTTTTATTAATAATACATTTTATACCACAAGGCAGTTTTAAAATGTACCTATGCTAAGATCCTAATCAAATATTATCAGTGACTTTATAGATAAATACATAAAAATATATAATGTATAAACCATAAAATCAGATATATGTAACTACCTAAACAGGGTATGGTAAAATAATCAATCATAAATTTAATCGCAAACATTTAATATTGTAAGAACACAAGAAAATGTTGTAAAAATATGTAGTGTGTCTTAAACTTATTTTCAATCAACAATTACAAAAGTTTATACATGTTTGATATTTTATTTTGATTATCAATTGCATATTTAATATAATAATGAATGATGTATAAATTGATTATAATAAAATGAAAATAAAAGTACTTATTTAAATGCAAAATGTATGAATTAGGTTTTCAATATATAATTTTCAAAAATAAATAGGGGGGTAATGGTATATCAATAAAAACTAACTAGCTTAAAATGTTATCTAATTTTATAAAACCTTCATGACCAGTTTTGATGGTTGTAGAACTTACTAACCTGTTAAAGAGTCAATAAAATGAAAAAATTATTCATGTTTATATCATACACAATATAATGTGTTCATACCATCAAGGACAAGTACATTATTATAGTCATTAGTTAGGTTAGCGTAGAAACTAGTAATATCCCACTATGTCAGAGGTAGGTGATTTATTGTAAAATATAAATGAGAAATTTTAATATCTACCTCATTAGATGCTTCAAATAAAATAAAATGTACCTTTAATTCATAATTATTTGTATTTATAACATTGAAATTCCACCCAAAATACAATTAAAAGATAGTAAGATAGCAAACATTTTTTTTAATTAGATTTCAGCTAGCTAAATTCTATTATTAGAGCATGGAAATAAAGAAAAACGGGACTAAATTCAATGGTAATGTCTAAAAATAACTATAACAAAAGATTAAGTTAATCCATATTTAAAGCAGTTAAAGGTACCTCCAACCGCAGAATTGATTAAATAAATCTATTCTATGTTACAACTAATAATTATTATTTATTAAACATAAGATATGCAAATACAATTTTAACTATCAGTGATGACAACAAAGTACTTTTAATTGATAAATGGTTCATAAAAGTCGGTGTTCTATATTTACTGTACTTTGCAATAATTGATTATTGTATCACCTACTTAATTAAGACAATACCTACTTATACATTCAAATTACATTTTACACAAAGGTAACTGTTATATTTTGATAATTTCAGAATATAAAAACCTATTAATACTAGTAGGTACCCAAATTCTGATAAACATTTTTAAAACCTAAATTAAATTCTGAATAAAATGACTAGATATTGGCTATACAATATTTTTTTTAATTTCTTTTTCTCTGAGTAGGACGGATTCAAATGATTTATATAGAGAATAGATAATAGACACATTAAATAATTGATATATTTGGTTTTCTTAATTGTATTGTGTTGTATTATTTGAATTGTCTGAAGTTATAAATTGGTCATTTTTCTAATTATTCTCAAGACATAGGTAATATACTTTAAAATATTATTTTTAATATTTTAAGACTATAATATACAAAAAATTGAATACTTAAGTTTAAAATTAATAATAGATCATAATAAATAACTATGCTATTCTGTATTGATTTTTTAATTGTACATACAATTGCAACCTACAATATTCTTATAAGAAACATTTAAAATTAAAATGATTTACTAATAAATTCATTGACTCCACAAGCTAGGTATTAATATATTTATTCATTATTCCATAATAGGTTTATCTTGTAATTAATAAAACATGTACCTACTTAATAATATTAATATATTAAACTTCAAAAATTAAAATTTTAATTTAAAAAAAATCCTAATCTTATCAATAATGTAGGTACTAAGGTATTTTACTATTTTCTTATGTTCAAATTTCAATTATTATCAAAACTATAGATTCGATCAATTATATTTTAGATTTCATTCTGCAAGATTAAAATTTATGACAGATACCTAATATGATCAATATATAATTTTATAATTTATTTGAATGCTTGAAATGTGTAGTATTGAGTACCTATTAAGATTTGATGTTTGAACATAAGGTGAATATGATATGAGTATAATATCATATTATTTACAAGGTAATTATTTTTTAAATTTATTCAATTAATTTTGAAAACCTTAAAGGTACTTATTTTAAAAGCATTTAAAATTTTTAAAAAATTGGGTTGTCAGTATAGGTACCCAATACATTTTTGATATTAAAAATCATGATTTTGATACTGCCTTTGTTTAAAATTTGATACCAATAATCCAATAACAATAGAATACTCCAGAGTCCAGAGTGCACGAGCAAAGAACGTAGTTCTATAAATATATATATGATTAATAATTATACATTAATCTATTGTTATATTATACTTCCTGTGAGATATCTATAATGTCTTTTAAATTAATTTCTCTTGATGTATCTACTCTTAATTACTTACAATTGTTTTTAGAAATATTAGGCACCTACCTTATAAAAATTATTTGAGGAAGAACTATAAAATTCAAGTACATATGTAATGACGTCATTAAGAAATGTTGTTGACTTTTAAGCAATCACTCATAACAAAGACACTAATTTGATTTTGTGAAACGTAAATTAATCTTACATAAAAATGTATGAATTTCAATTTGTCCAATTTAATATAGATGCCAGACCCTAAACAATACTTTTAGATAAATCCAAACTAAAACTACTCGTAAAATAACCAATCAAATAATGAAAAACATTGTTTGTCATTAAATATAATAAATAGATTTTACATACCTTTAACGATAGTTTAATGTACAGTAAATCAGTGTCACAACTTTGTGTCGTTCATTGGTAAATTGTATTTGATGTCGTAACAATTCGGCCGCAATTCGATTATCACTAAGCGTCTGTGTTGACGAAAAGTGAAGACGGCGACGTTACTACTTACTAACCAAGTTATTTAAGAGTCGTAGTAGAAAAACAGATATTTTATATTATGTACACAATATACCGTCTAAACTAAATTAATGATAAATAAAATCTATGGTCTATGAGCAAAATAAAAATATAAACGATGACTTGACGTGCAAAATAAAGTGATTAAAACATTGATAGGGCGTGGAAGTAGGAGAAGGGGTTCCAATGTGTCACAGAGCCATCGGTGGCTGGCAACGATTATCGAAATAACGAACCTCTTTGGACTAGCCGTTTAAACTGCCGCGTATTACAACTACCGCTTCGCTTAACAACCACTATTACTGCTCCACGGGTATTATACCAACATGGCAGGACGTCTGTTTTGAGTATTTTTTTATCTTTTATGCAATTATTTATTGTTATGCACATTGCACATATTATAGCTTGCCACTAACTGATTCGGTTATTAGTCACAACACTCATGACCACCGGGTTTACAACCCTATAGATCTCAAAAACTATCAACATTTTCCGTGCCTACGTGTTATACGTGGCGTGACCGGACGTCCCACGTTGTTAAGCGGATTGTCCTGAGTCTTAAATCTGCTTTTGTCCCACTTTCACGAAAATATTTTATGTATTATTTAACTTTCTATATTTATATTTTTTTGAACAAAATAATTTTACCTACTCTGGGTTTTTGGGTATTCGTCGATGATTAAAAATGTTCATTATTTTTATAGGAATACTTGATACTTGTTCAAGTTAAAATGTGGTTATGTTAAAATTCTATTTTATTCTTATTAAAATATTATTTTAAATATTGTTTTTCTAATATAATATGTTAATGGGTAATAAAATTGTTTTTAATTATTTTTTATTTTTTTGTTTATCAATCGGTAACTGCATGGTAAGTGTATGGAGGTACTTATAGTGTCCCACTTTTAGATTAAAAAAATTATGGTCATCTGCTATAAATACTACCTATCTCTAGTAATTAACGAAATTCAACAATACGTGCAATCGATCGGTGGTGAAACTAGGAATTTTTTCTGGAGAAGGGGATAGATATTTTTTACCATGCGCATACCTATTTATAGATTTCTTTAGATTCATATGGTATTAAGTAATTCTATCTTAACATATTTTGTCGAGATGTCAGCACTTAACCCCCAAAGTTCCAAATTAATAACTTAATATATATCATAACGGCCCCAGTAGGGAGGGGGGGTGACGTAATTACCTACGCCAATGCTATAATCGGTCACCGACACCTATAATAGCATTTTAATAAATATGCATCATAGTAGGCAGTAGCATGCACAACGAACGTCGAATAAAATGATAAGTCTTTTTTCATCTCAAACCCACCTCTCTTTGTAAAACCAAAATCGTATTTTTAATAATTTTAAACTGCTATTGTAACAAAGTATGAAGGACCTTGTGTTAAATTATTCAAGTATTTTGGCTAGACGATAAAAATTGTATTGACATTTATAGAAAAAAACCTATACAACAAATCGAAAACTGAGAATGTAAAATTTACAAGCCAAAAAAAAAGTTAATTTTTTTATATATTGTCATGTATGGAAAATTATAAAATAAACATTTGGTGAAAATTGTCTACGGGGTTGTTTTTAAATTACAACAAAATAAGAAAATCATTCTATGAAAAATCGAGTGAATATATATCAAATGTCGAAAAACATTCAATTTCAGACTTTCCATATAAAAATTTTAATTTGACTTTCCAGAAGACATTTTTTTTTTTGATAAAGGTAGTCAAACTTACATTTACAAATCTTGGATTTAAATAGAAATATTTTTATGAATTTCTAACTCAACTTAATTTTTACATTTTTCTTGATTTTGACAAATTTAGGCAATATTTTAACTTAAGACGCTCATAATTCAATACTGTGGATTTACACCATTTTTATTATACATTTTCTCTAGAAACAACAAATAAGAAGCATTATATTACATTTTTAATTTATGACCAAAAAACAGTGAGCCCAATTTCTCGGGACGCAAGCATTTGGGTGCTTAAGCCCTCCTAATATTATTTTTGGGTGATTTACGCCTATGCAGATTGGTACTAGCAAATATAGGCAAGTACTCAATGTCGCTTCAACGTTAATGAAACCAAATTCATGAACGAAAAATTTTCACATTCACTAAAGTTAATGGTTTTTCCAATGACTATTGTGATAAAAAACCGTGAATACTCGGTTGCATTTCAGTATATTCCAGGCGTCCCACATTTAAATGGCTGACTAATCACAAGCAGAGCCCTACTTGGGTCTTTTAGTGCCTCCGGTTCATTTTTTGATGTGGGTCCCTAGATTTAAATTACAAATTCAATTTTTTGACTTAATCGTTTTTATATTCGATTTATTGTTCAAGATCATAAATAAATGATACCATAAATCCTTTAGTTATCATTTAATGTTGATAGGTGTAAATAAAACGTATATTACTGTATTACAGTAATATCCCTAATTATGCCAGTGCCCGAGGCTGCAACCCCGTGTTACTATGTTAGTGAACATTATATTTTGTAACAGAAGGTTGATAGTAAAGATTAACGGTAAATGGCGTGCCACATATATCGTCATAATTGATTAAACCAATCAAACCATAAATCAAACAATGATTAAATTATTATTTAGTCATGAATGAAAAAATATTTTTATTTGAGTTTATGTGATATCAAGTTTCAATTAGCTATAGCCTATAACTTTAAATTTAAAACTAAGATCGACCGTCAAATTCTGACTTCACAGTTCATCATCGTCCATCAGTATGCTTATTTGCTTAACTACATACGTTAAATCAAAAATATAGATTAGTTTAGTAGACCCATCTTAGAACTTCCTGACGTTATAGCATTAATGCATGACCATGATTATAGGTCAACCAGTACTTCAAGTCAAGTATTATCCAATACCTTACTTAGCTGGTTATATAGCTAGAAACGCAAACCGATTCACTAAATGTGAAAAATGTCTTTTTAAAGAAACGATTGTTCCTCTTCATCTAGAGACAAACTTATAGACATGCAAATAACTTCAAGTGCCCGGGGGCACGGCTTAAAATTGAATGGTTGATTTCAAATTTTGCAGGTATTATTTTTTTGGGCATTAACAAAAAATGGGTTGGTGCCGTAAACTGTACAATTAAAAAAAAAAATTTGCAAGAATAAGCTAAGGGCCACCCTACGGTACCTACGTGACATGTGTAACATATTGCACGCGTGAAACACGAACTCGATTGTGGTTAGATCGTAATATAATCATCATTGGTCATAGACAGTAGGCACAATACGATGGAGGTACATAATCCCATTATTGATTATCCACGTAGTGCGCACGCGTAACGATATCATAATATTTATCATAATACTATTCGGGTATCGGTGAAAGACATAAGCGCCAAAATGTGATAAGAAAAAAAAATCGTACCTTACAAAAGCGCCAAAATGAGATGAGAAAAAAAAAATCGTATTTTACAAAAGCGCCAAAATCGTATCGTATATAAGCACCAAAATTCTAGGTACCTGTGTGCTACGCAGTGGCGGGCTCGTGCCTAGGTGTGCAAGTGTGAGCTCACCACATATATTAATTAGATATAATAGTGAAAATGTATAGTAATAAATTCATTTTAACAAATATCTGTTTAACTGTATTTATTATGTAAAAAAATTAAATTTTAAAAACAAACAAACGACAATTATTATTATCTCCTAATTAATATTTTTTAAAGTACTTAATATTATTTTCTAAAACTGTATAATCTCAAATTTAAAAATGCTAATAAATATTTTACTAATTACATTTATACTTAAAACAGACTAATTTTTTTAAAATAAACTTTTGCAATGATTGCACCCCACCTACTTTGAACACCACGAGCCGTCACTGATGCTACGGTTAATAGATATTAAATAACAGATAATATTATAATTAGAACTATATCGATCAAAAACTCCAAACGTTTAATCTTAATCGATAAATGTATTATTTTACAAAAACTCAACCAATTTATTAAATTTATATTTATTGTATGTATACATACCTATACTCATATTATATTTTAACAATTTATTATTGACAATTTTTTTAATGTAATATATTATATGAAATAAAATATTAATTTTGGCGCAAATGATAGGTCATTTTTGTAACTTTGGCGCTTATGTCATGTAGCCTCGGGTACGATCACAGAATATATATTCAGAATATTTATTCTGTGGTACGATATCGTTGTGTAGTATTATACGGCAGTATCGGTTGTGATATTTTCTGCAAGTGCATATTATATTATTATCATACTTGACGCGTGTCTGACGTACTATGAAAAATATACACTCACTATATAGGTCGTTGAAACTGCTGTGTCTGCTGTTCAAAAAGTGCAGATTGCAGAATTTTCGTAGTTACTAGTTCCAAGATAACGTCCACTATTGGGATTTGGGAGGTGTTCGTTAGGGAAGGTTTCATTGTTTATACGTTTACTCGGCTGATCGGAGAATATCGGTGACCTTATATGACGTACAAAATATGTGTTGAATATATTCCCCATTAACTAGTTACTACTTCTGTTGCCGAAAAATTTGATTTCGAAAAATAATCTCGCACAACTCGACCTCTGTGTGTCTTCGTTATTAAAATAAAATACATATTATTGGAAAATCTGAATTAATATGACTACGTAAAAACGTTTTAACTGCATTCAGTAATCACATCACAAGTTTAATATTATATAGAAAATCCTAATGTTAGGTTAGTTTTTGAACAGAATCATGGATCCTCTAAATATTCACCGAAAATGTTAAATCAAAATTTATAATACTGCTATATTAGGCACTTCCGAGTCTTCCGACGCAGAGTTGCAATTTAAAAGTACTAAACATTAAACGATCAATGATATATAGAGTTTTCCTCAACACTTTCATATTTCTATTATTATTAGTAGAACAATGAAATTAATCAAAAATAAAATTACCATGTTTTTACCTTTCGTCGCCTGGGCGGAACACAGTGCCGCAATTCATATGACGTTGTTGTATACTATTATACTAGGAATTACCTAACGTAATAACTAATAAGTATATTAGTTTTGGATTTCTAGAGTTTTCAAGTAGTAATAATGTAATATAAACAAAATATTCTAGCTTAGAATCTAAAATTATTATAATTAATTCTTAATAATATAATAAAATGCAATGTAGTTCTCTATGAATTGTTATACCTAATAAAAATTCAAAAATATTAAAGATTTTACATTACAAGGTTTTTTTTTGAAGCATACAAAACTAAAATTTTGACAAAATTCATGAAAATGTCCGCGGGTGTACGAGCCTTTGTTCGTAGAGTCGATCATCTAGACGACTGGTTTGGGCCCGACCATAACGGCCACTCAAGTGACTGGACGATTGACGGCGGGGCGGTTTTTTTTACCCATTCGAGCCGGTCAAATCCTTTGCGTCCCTCTATTGAAAACTGAAATGGTGCCACTGCATTTATTGCGTGGATATTGAACACTAATATTATTTTA
Organism: Myzus persicae; assembly: GCF_001856785.1. Classification (NCBI taxonomy): domain Eukaryota; kingdom Metazoa; phylum Arthropoda; class Insecta; order Hemiptera; family Aphididae; genus Myzus; species Myzus persicae. The sequence goes on along the minus strand of NW_019100570.1, from coordinate 341,049 downwards.
GTAATTTATTCTTTAAGGTAAATTTCCGCTGAATACGATGAGGTACTTGTAATTTAAATACGATTTTTAGTTTTCTAATTATAATTTTTTAAAGGTAAGAAAGTCGAGTATGTCCCTATCTAATACGGGTTAATTGCAACATAGATGACCATCCAGTCCAGTGGCGGCGAGAACTTTTTCGACAGTGAGCCAGTGAGGCAAGAAAATGTTAGTTGCAGCACACACGACCCACCTTTTTATTTTGCACAGAGCCGTGGGGGGCTATGCGCCTATGCCCCCCACACCCCCTACTATAATCCTATATCAAATTAGCCTTTCTACAAATGAATCCAAGTTTCTGCTTGAGAGTTGAGACTGCAATAATAACGTTAATAACAGCAAAACACTGTATTACTGACAGAATGTGAAAACAAGTCATTAACACACAGTTGCGATTCATATTTATTAATACTAATCAGTTATTGGTCGTTTCTGGTTAACTGTGGAAAATACGTCTGAATGTCAGGTAAGCATTTGTTTTATTTGAAAACCATGTTTATGTCTATACTCTATATGAATATGACTATTTATATATTTATTTATTTGATACGTTGTGTCACTCAATATTTTTCAGAACTGACTATCCACTATAGGTACCTACTCGGTACCCACCCACCACCCCTTTAAGCTGTGAGACATTTGTCTCACAAAAACCCTCTCGCGCCGCCACTGTGACCATCTATGAATTGCACTCTGCGCCATGATAAATTAAATTAAATTAAACGGATTTAACCGCCATGCAGACTGGTGAAGAAATTATTGTGCGATATTTTCACTCTACGGATATTTTACGGGACGTTTTTTTCAGAAGATATCAACTTCCTTATCATTTTTCGGACAACTGCCCTCTACTCATATCACTTATCTATATCAGAGATTACAACAATATTATTTATAAGTACTCTTTGACAATGTATTATACTATTTTTCAATAATTATTTATTTCCTTGACATGTTGCTTAGATTACAAAACATTACAATATTTTTATAACATCTAAATAATGAATACTTGATTAGTGATATGATAGAGTTAAACATTAATTTAGTAAATATTGGTGTGATTAAGTTCATGGATACTTTAATAAAGATTGTTAAAAATTAAGTAGAACGTTAAAGTGTTTACAGAATTACGTTATTTTTTTCCTGCCAGCGGTTTTGAGTTTTGTTGGACGTGTGAAATCTTACAGTTTTTGGTGATCTGAATTTGTGACTTACATCCAGTTCAATTATGTCCGCTACTACTAGGAACATCCGTCACCAAACGCTGGAACAACAAGTACCTACCTGATGATTTATATCTGAAATAAATGCTCCTTTTTTCGTTTGTCTCATCATTAATTATTTGTTTTCTCAGAAACAACTGTTGGAAATGAAAATGAGGCAGGTCAGACAAACTCCGCAGATAATTAAAGCGTCAGACAATGTCATGCCAAGTGCAAGAATACGGCCAAAATCTGCTAGGCCAGTGGAGATGAATTGTAAGTATTGTTAATTGCATAGAACAATTTATTTATTTTTGTTTTTAATTTCTAATTGCAAACTATATTGTTAAAGTTAAATTCTTACAAAATAATATAAGCCCCTAAAACATTAATATAAAGTGTTTTTATCAAAACAGGTTTAATTTTTGTTAACATTATTTGATTGTACACCATTTGGTTGTAATTAGGTTTAATATACTAAACTTTAAAAGATAACAATAATTTTATGTTAAGCTTACAACTTGTGTCTATTATAATGAGTTTGTTCCAACTTCAGAAGAATTGTATTAATATGACTAACCAAAACATTATTTAAGTTTGGACATACCTTTAACATGCCCTTTTTCTAATTTTAATTTTCTTTTTGTTTATTAAAATAATATATGCTCACCGAATGTTAAGTAATAATTATTATATTGTTTTATTTACGTATTTAATTTTTGTTGCATTATTAATTATTAGGTTATGATGGTCCGTTAACATATGCAATGATGAACTGCAGTCCAGACTCCAGTGATATATTAGGTGTATCAAGACATTCTATTAACCATGATGTTATTGAAGGTTTGTAAAGTTGTACCTATTTTTGTAATTTTTTATTATGTTTGTTATTTTTAGATATGAGGAAAGAAGTAGCTGAAATGACTGTTGACGAACGTAGAGTATCTATAGACACTGAAGATGAAGAATCTTGTTCCATTTCTCCAGTTAAAAATTTAAGTTCAATACATATTAAAGAAAACAGCCCATTTATTTATCCTTCTTCAACAATTACTGATGTAAGTTACCTAAACATCTAAATATTGATATTATTTAATCGTTTTGCTTTTCAGACTAATGAATTGGAAGGAGATGTATATGGAAATTTAGAAACATTCGTCCTGGAACCGGCTGCCCAAGGTGTTCATTATAAATGCCGTATAACTAGAGATAAAAAAGGCATGGATCGGGGGTTATATCCTACCTACTATTTACATTTAGACAAAGGAAATGGATCAAAAGTAAACTAATTATAAAAAATAAAAATGTTAAACATTTAATTATAAACACTTTTTTGTTATTGTATTGTTTTGACCTAATAGATTTTTTTATTGGCTGCTCGTAAACGTAAAAAAAGTAGAACATCAAATTATCTAATATCAACAGATCCAACTGATTTGTCTAGAGGAGGTGATTCATTTGTTGGGAAACTTAGATCAAATTTAATTGGTACCCAATTCACTGTCTATGATAATGGTACTTCACCGTATAAGACATCTATAGAAGGGATCCAAGAAAGGCAAGAATTAGCTGCTGTAGTATATGTAAGTTAAAAAATAGTATTATATTGCTTTCCAAAAAACAATTGAAAAAAATTAAACTTTATATTTCATAAATACATTATTTTATAGGAAACAAATGTGCTAGGATTCAAGGGACCTCGTAAAATGACTGTAATAATACCAGGCATGAATAAAAATCACCAACGAGTTAAAGTCGCCACAACTGATAACTATAGTTCACTATTAGGTGATAATTTAACTTTGAGATATATTTAAGTCAAATAAAGTATTATATTATAATCTTATAAAAAAATATCTATAGAATGTTATCGAACAAAAAATATGGACGACCTGATAGAATTGCATAACAAAACACCACAGTGGAATGAAGAAACCCAATCGTATGTTCTTAATTTTCACGGACGAGTCACACAAGCTTCAGTTAAAAATTTTCAAATTGTTCACGATAATGATGGTGAGTTTATTACTATTAAATGATTGTAGTTCTGAGGATACTTAAAATACATATATATATAATAATAGATATATAAATAATTTAAATACAGTTCAGTCTCGTTATGTCAAAACTAGGAAACAGAAAAAATTTTATTTTATTGAGGTTTAAAATAAATAGTAATCATTATAAGGGGATTTCAATTGTTTTCCATGTTATTTTTCTTTATAAATGAAACTAGGTAAAAAGATAGTAGGTAGTTTCAGTAACAAAAATTATACATTATTGATAAACAAAGTTTATTTTTAAAAGTTTAATATGTATTACAAAGTTACTTTAATTGACACCATACTTGAAACTACAATATCTAATTTAAAACATGTGGATACATTTTTGATATTATACATTTATACTCCACCTCATACAAGAATAACCTCAGGTGTATTTCTGCTTAGAAAATGATTGTGACTAGAGCGTTCTTCGGAGCATCATCTAATTATTACAAAAATCTCATACCTTACATTTTGCTGAAATTAACATTGTAAAGAAATGTATGGCCGTGGCTAATTATTGAAACAAAAGCTGATTATGAAAACTTATTTCATCAATGAGTGTGGTTTTGACTGAACTTTACAAAACTCAGTCATAGCCTGAGGTTACTCATACTTGAATATGAGAGGCAGCATAGTTTATTAATATACGTTCTAAACCACCGCAATAGTTTTGTTAGGATTTTCATATGAGAATATTTTCATCATCCAACAAATAATAAATGTATACTATTTTTACCTGTCAGAAACTGTATTAATTTTATTGTCTGATTATTTTTTCAGTTGATTACATTGTCCTGCAATTCGGTCGTATTTCAGATGATCTCTTTACAATGGATTACAGATATCCATTGTGTGCAATGCAAGCATTTGCTATCACTCTTAGTAGTTTTGATAGCAAATTAGCTTGTGAATAGCTAAAATATATTCAATTTCAATTTTGAAGTCCTTAAAAATTAAGTTTTGATTTTAATCTCTACTTAATGATTTTAGTTAACTATATTTTTTTTATCTCCTTTCACCTATTTATTTATATTTATATTTATACTTTTGCACCAAAAATTTCAATTTATTCTAGTCTTTATTTATTACATATTACTATCTAGTATTTTTATATGTTAAAATTAAATTTAAAATGTTGAATGAATGCCATGAAGTAATTATATTATTTAAAAATTGAATCCTGTTTTTGAATTATTATTTAATGAAAAATGTTGATGTTTATTTACATTTATTTTTAGTACACTGCCATTAATAATGTTAACATTATGAGCTGAAAAGTTTCGAATAAAAGTTATTTCATTTATATTTACTACTTAAAACTATAGTATGTGTTGGATAAAGAAATCAATATGAATATTAAGATTTTATTTTGTAATAATATTATTAATTTCATCTTTTAATAATTTTAAATCTCTTATATTATAAATAATAACACCTTTTTATGTTATTGTTACAGTGAATCTGTAAATTACAGTAACTGATATTTTATTATGTTGTTAATTGATTCAAGTTAACTTATTAATTAATCATACAATTTATTTTCAAGATATTTTTGGCTGGTTACAACTTAAATATAATAAAAAATATTTTCCACTTATAAATGTGCAGGTGCACCTTTTTTTGCTGGTTTTAACACCCATGATGATTGATGTTTCTCTGTCAATTAAAAAATTAATTATAATTTGGTGTTCCTAAAAATATTTTTTTTTCATTAATTCATTTGCCTTTTCTTGTCTATGTATACTCAAACATTATATTATTTGTATATTAAATAAAATAATGACATTAACTTTAGTATCCTAACTTTTCCAAGTCAAATTTCAAATTATTATTATCCTACTTAGAATATACCTTATACAATTTCTGAATATTTGTTTTTACTTTTATAAAACTTTGTATTGTTAATATAGGTATTATACATGTAAACTGTGGCAGTTTTATTATTATATTATTTTGATTAATTAATAATTTTGTTATGTTTAAGTTTTATAATATGGTCATCATATCACTAGTATCACATATCTATTGTGCACTGATTTACCAACTATAGTTTTTATTAGACCACGGACATAAGTATAATTTATTTATGATATATTATATCTTAGTCTGTGTGTTTGACTAATTGTTTATTGTGTATACAAACAAAAGTGCCTTACACTTGTGCCTTACATTACTTAACAATTGTACTTTTTTTTTAAAAAATTATACAGCATCATGTTTATGTAATTGTTTACTTGTAAAATAAATGAAAATATTCAAGTAAAACGAATGTAATTGATTTATTATTTTCTATTATACATTCATTGATAGTGGACGTCCATTACGTACGTTATCAATCTGAAATTAAAAAAGAAATATATATTATATCTATGTATCTTTAAAAAATGATTTTGACTATCATTTTTTCTGGTATAGTGTTTTGAGATAAAAAAAAATGAAAAAACACATTATTGTAAATATTTTTGTTCATCACTGCTTTAAGAATCTGAAAATCATCTGTTATTCACTTATACTTTAAAACAGTAAGTATGTAATGTATTGTAATGCACTAATGTTCCAAAGGGAAACATTCTAATTTCTAATTGCTTTAATTATAAGAATTCTAATGTTTTTTATTTTGTCAAAATATAGACTTTAAAGAGATGATGCATTATGTAATCATATGCGTGATTGGTAAAATACAACCGAATTTGTGAACTCTGTTAACAAAAACCACAATAGTATATTGTGTTGAAAATACATTTTGTTTACTATCGCTTGTTCGAATTACAATTGTATTTACACTTCTCTTGGGCAATCTGAGCTGTCAGCTGTCAGCTGCCGGCGGGTAGGTTTATGTCAAATCGTTAACAGTACTGTTGTCAACCAAAAACGAAAACAAAAATGAGTAAATCCATACCCAGGTGGCCAGGTGTATACGTCGACCTACTTATTGAGTGTCAAATCCTTGTGAAACAAAACTAAAACGTATCTAGGATTACAACCAAAGTGCATGCTGCTAAATGCCTGAATAGTGAACAAATATATAGAAACATTCTTTACGGCATTCACTTAATTGTTAATTGTTATTGAAAAATAAGAAATTATTATGTTTCCGTATAGAGGTATTCCCAGTACAGTAACCTGTGGGGCAGGGGCGCAATTTAAATAAAAAATGTGGGGGTGCTGAAGCCCCTTTATTTTTTTTCATATTATCTTATTGCTTCCACGATCGTCTTTCCTCTAATAGCAACCCGTTAATACGAAATCTCGCAATCCTTTCTATTCCCGGAAACCCACCCAGACGTTTAAAACGAAAATGGTGTCGTGACCTACTTGTTCACACCCCTCCCATCTACTAATCCAAAATTAGAGCTTCAGTTGTTTAACTAATTTTATATAAAAAAAAAAACCAATATTGAGTGTCATTAGTGGATGACTTCTCACTTCAAGCGTATCATGTGTAAATTACTCTAACCATATAAACTTATTGTGCCCCTAAGGTATGGATTGTTTATCTCAAATAAAAAAAAAAATATATTTTTTCTTATGGTTGTGGATGCCTGCATAATTTCTATTAAAATGAAAATAAATATGAACAATATTGGGGGTGCTAAGAACCCCCAATCACCCCCCCCCCCCAAATTGCGCCTATGCTGTGGGGGGACATTGGTGGCCAGTGGCCACACAGTCTTCTAGACTACACTGTACTATATAGAAATCGATGGGTAGCAAGTGCCCTCCTCCCCTTTCCTTTATTTGTTTTAATATATAATATTTCCAATTAAAATTAAGAAGTTCTTTTTTGAAGACTTCCGAGAAGAAATGTTTGATTTATTGCTGTTGTCTTTTATGATAACTGCAGTTCAGGGTAGTTTCCAATGAGGGAAATGTACAACACACTCAGGTTTCACGGCATATTAATGCAGGTTATACAATTAATGAAAAATGTTCAAAAATGAACATTGGATACATTTTTTTCTCTTACCTGGTTTTTGAATACTATTTCAACGGTGACGATTACTTGATGGGTGTATTCTTTTACCTCTGGGGTGTCGATTGAGTATGGATCAGGCACATTTGAACGTATTGCAGCGGTGATTGCTTCAACTAAAGCGTTGAAAACGTAATTTTGAGTGTTCACTGGTTGTGGCAAGAATCCTATGTTATTATTATAATCTTGAGATCCGTAGTAATTCATGTTGGTTGCGCCACCGTAGTACGTCTGCTGTTGCTGTTGCATCGACTGTTGACCTATGAAGGAATCTTTTGTAGTTTGATTTGTGTTGAAAATACGGTTATAAGTAGATATGGATTGTTATTTTGTGGAAATACCTGTTTTATCCGGCTGAGTATAGTATGGTATATTCGTATCTTTTGCCGTCGGCTTAGTGGTAGATTGCTGGGAGTATTTGTCAATCAGAGCGCCTGGTAAATTATGCAAGACACCAGAAGGACTGAAATCTCGTTTAGATAGACGACCCTTAACAATTTGAAATATAACACCATAACACATGTAAAAGTAAAACTAAAATTTCACTCTCAAAATTGTTGAGCAACTTACGTATAAAGTGTTCCTAACCGTATCCAAAGTCTGTTGAAGACTGCGCATCGCGGATTGTACTACAGCATATGTTAAGCGAATAACATCAATCAATTGGGCACGCGGGAAATTCGCACGTGTTACGTCAAATATTGCTTTAATCCTAACAAACGGTATATGAACCGACTCTGAAATCATGGATATAAAATTGTATACAGACATATCGTTTAAAGGAAAATTTATAATTCCTTGGTTATTATTTTGGTATGACATCGATGGCGTTCCAAAGATACTTGTGCTTGTCTTACCGTCATAACTTGTATATCCGTCATTTGGGTTTGAATTCTTTGTGTAATCTTTATTTGATAATAACCACGAGTTAGAAATATTCGGAGGAGGGTTCCTTAAATCTACTTTCTTGTAAATACATCCACTATTGTCCTTAGAGCTTGGTTGGTTGTCATTTAGCGAACTACTAGGTAATTTTATCTTAGATGACATCTGATTTTGACCAACAGCAGAATAAGCGTTTGGTTGATTATAATAATTATTATTTGACGGGTACATAGGGATTTGATTATAATATAATGGATTTTGATAAACATTTAATAATGTACTAAGTAGTTGATTATAAGCATTAAAATACGGTTGTTGAACATAGTCAACTATATTTGAAAATGAGGGATTATACCATGGTATATTAGTCGGTGAAGAATTTAATAAATTATTATTATTTGGATAACTATTATCACTAGTTGATGACTGTGTAGGAGCTATTAGAAGGGTATGGACATCATTAGGATTAGCGAACACACGGTTTTTGCCATTGTTCTGTTTTATGTTTTCGAGATTTTCTGTGTCTACAATCAATGATTGATCGTACTTGCGTAGTCCATCATCTAATGGTTCGTCAAATACTAAATTTTCCAATGAAAATAATTCATTGTCTTTTTTAAATGGAACAACTGGTAACTCAGGGTTTGTTTTTTCTAATATTGGTTCTTGCTTTAACTGTGTATCTATAACATTTGCAGGCAATGGACTTTCATTCAATGCATTTTGTAACTTTTGTGCATCCTCATTTAAACTGATATCTTTTTTTGAATCATCTTGTTGTGGATTATTTATCACAACGTTTTCTACTTGCGTATTATCTGTTAGTAATTGTGGTGGTGTATCATTCAATTCTAATGGAGAATCATCTTGATTTTCCGAAACATTATTAAGTGGACTCGGGCTTTTATTATTTTCAGGTTCTAAAAATGTTTGCATATCTGTTTGTGAATTATCTATCAAAATGTTTTCATTTTGCACAACATTGCTAATAAGTGGCTCTGGTTTACTATCCGGAAATCCTGATATGGAATTCAATGACACACCGTCATTTGTATCTTGCATAGTATTTGTATTAGGGGTTGGAGGACCTTTATCCAATAATTCTGAAGATGATGGCGATGGCACTTGATTTGAGATAGGAGGAACTGAAGTAGAAGATTGTGGTAAATTTAATTGATTTTCTGTTGGTGGAAGATATACACTGTTCGGAATATCTAATTTAGAATCAATTGGCTCACTATATTCAACTTCCATAGTATTTTTACTAGGTGTTGGAAGACCTTTATCTAATAATTCCAAAGATGATTGTGATAGCAATGGTAATTGAATTTCCGCTTGTGGAAGTAAATTTGGTGGAATAATTTTACCATCCAAAAAATCTGATTGAGGATTAAGCAATACCCCATCTTTTATATCCATAGTATTTTCATTAGGCGTTGATGATACTTTATCCGGTGGATTTGAAGGAAATTGTGATGGAATTTGAGGGAGTAAAATTGTATTTGAGTTAGAAGGAATTGAAGGATTTAATTGTGGTAAATTTAATTGAGTTTGTGTCGGTGGAAGTAACGTATTGGTAGGAATGTCTGATTTAGAATTAAACGAAGTTTGTTGTGATAACTGTGGGACTATATTTGAAGGAACCTGTTCTGGCTTATTTTCTTGTTTTTTATCGTTATTCATAACTTGGCCAAAGTCTGGTGATTCGCCAAAATCTGGTAATTCCTCGGGTATTGGGTGATCTAAACTAGTAAGCGGTTGTTTCTGGTATTCGTTCGGCGGCGAAGGTTTAATTGTTCCAAAAGACTGGGATGCCCCTTGTCCACCCTGTGGGGGTAAATTATATGGTGGTGATACCAGTGACTGTTGGTTTTCATTGTTCTGATTTATTACAGGCTGTTTAAATTCAGTGTTCACATTCTGGTTAAGCGTTGGGTATTGCATATTAATTGGCTGTTGATGCCCGGATTCACTGTTGGAGTTGAATGAGCCTGGAGGTAATGACTGTGGTGCATTTGATTGAATTTGAAGCATTGGATTTGGATTTGGCTGAGGTATTTGAGGCGTTTCCGTTAAAGGCGGCTGAAATTTTTTCACCTCTTGAGTCTGATAAAAGTTTTGTTCTTGAGGTATGAACTGCTGTGGTATAGTTGATTGTTGCGGCGTATTTAAGTGGTGTTGCATATTATACGGTTGAGGCATGGGCGAGGGTTGCCCATAATTTATGGGTTGTTGATTATTATTGTTATTCAAGTAAGTACTTTGTGGTGGGTAAGGGCTTATTGAATTGTAATAATTTGTGGCCTCTGGAGTAACTGGTTGACCAATCCAAGAGTTAGGAGCTCCTGAATTTTGTCCATTAAACTGTACCGAATTTGTAGTGGTTTTACAATCCACAGCAAGAATCTGTAAACAGTTTTTTTTTCTATATTACATTTATAACACAGTTTTACCAAAATTATATTAAATTTATAAATAATAATCCACTAAAGTTTCATTTGACCAGTTAATGTTTTTTTTTTAATCTCAGGACTAAATATTTTGGTAGCCCCTATTACTAGCTGTGTGTGTGTGAGTGTGTAAAATTGTTCTTCTATACTGGATGATTCTTTTATTATTAAACACGTGAAATCACAAAATTGTAATGTAGGTATAATTTGGATTGGTAACTAAATCAGTTTATTAAACTTACTCTGAAGGTCTATTTTATTTCCTCAAATGATGAATACAAGACTCGCCCAAACGATTTGATATCCAATATCCATTTTCAAGTGAAAAAGATAAGGATTCGTTCAAAGACCAGTGCCAGGTGGCAGAATGGTTACCTACAACTCATACATTCTCGAGGACGCTACACCGCCTACACCCGTAAAATATGTTGTCTATTTCTGTTCGTCTTACGCATCATAGATGTTATACTATTAGACAAGAACTGTGTATAACAACAGTAAAACGGGCTACATATCAACACATAGATGTGATGCAGGCTGTTTTTACGAAAAAATACAATAATTTATAAACCTATATATCTTACCCCTCAACTCTGCACTACCGTGCGTACAAGTAATCAAGTAATCAAATAGCGCCCTATATGTTGCCACGCTTTCCATTCGTCCATTGCCTGCCTAGTAGAATAAGGTCTTCCAAATGTGCAACGTAGCAAAAACTGTTCAACTCCAACTGTATTTAATATTTATAGAAGAATTATCAAAATTCGCCAACGCATAGGAAAGAACATCATCTCTGTGTTTTTATTATTTGGATAACAAATAAATATAATTCAATTTTTTTGACAACACTAACCAATAACTTTTAATAATTAAATGAACAAAAAAAACCTAATGTTCTTAAGCTGATAACTGAATGTTACGACACAAATAAAGTTCTTCCTGCGTTGTAGAATTTTGGTAATTCTACTATAAATACAAAGGGAGCATTAAAATTGTCTCACTCAAAACAGTTTTTGGTATGTTGTACAATATTGTAAAACGGAGACAACACATGCGGGTGTAGCATCCTCTTATTCCTCTTAAACCGCAAGTGATAACTGCCAACTGGTATACTTACTAGAATAAGATCTCATAATTTGCCAATGACCAAAATCATGTTAAGCTGGAAAAATTACGGATCTTAAAAAATGCATTATTTTTTTTAATTATCTTACAAACGGGATTAGGCGGCTTTTGACACATAATAAAAGTATACGGGCAAATTTATGGTTGTACTCGTAATTCGTATATAATATATTGATGTACAAGACGTCAAGATTAATTTATAACTGTAATTGCAATAAGTTATAAATTTAATTATATAATATATTAGATAACAACTTTTAGTCATTACAAAAGGTATTTAATACAATATTTATGCATTTAACATTATATCACAAATAATTACCTACCTCATGTTTCGGTTACAATTTATCTTTGCCTGATAAATCAAGTATCTACAATGATTAAACATTGGACGATTATTTCAAATCATCAGTAAATACGACGAAATTATATCTCTGAAGTATTTAAGAGGAATGGCTCACAATTTTCAATTGTAACTTGTATAAAATATTTGTGTGCTTTGTAATATCGTGATTTATTATACATTATTAGGGTAAAAATTTGAAAATCACTTTTCATTATAAATATACATTATAAATTTATATGCATAATATATTTGTGCTTGTAACAATAATAACATTTAATTTAATATTAATATAAATTAAATATTAAAATATTTTCATGGGATATATGTCTAATAGGTATTTTTAACAGGATATATTTTGTCGAAGATATTTTGACCGGTCACATGAATGTACTAACTTATTAAACTAATAAAATACCATAATTTTCAGTTTTAAAGCAATGAAATAATTTTACATTATCACTTATCAGTTATCAGCAAACTGACAAATGTCCACCTTGGTGTGCAGGGGTAGTATTCTGAGGTAATTAGATACTCGAAGAATTTATGACCAAATAGGGATAACTGTAAACTTCTTTCTATCGGTTAAGACTTAGTAGGATATGAACCAGGAGAGAAAGTTCTCCCCTACACCTAATTGGTCAAGTAACATTGTATAATTGATTGAATAAAAGGCTTTTTAAATGTCAAAGATTACCTATAACATTAACTAGGCTCCAGTAGTACCTATAGCAAAGGGGTGTTGAAACATCCCCTTCCTATCAGCTGTATTTATGCAAAAAATATATGTATGATATGATTCAGATTTTTACAACATAATATAATATGTTCTCGTACGGTTCTATTTCATATTTGACATTATTAATAATATGAAGATTGATGGCTACAATGGAGTGTGTAAAGCCCTTCATGCTTTAAGTTTAAATATAAAATTAAAACAGTCTACTCCAAAAAATCCAGGCTACCTGGCCGGCCTGATTCATATAATATGTTTTAAGCTGTCTCTGATAAATGAGAAATATTCTACTGCACCATCTAAAATAGAACTAGGTATTTCAAAAAAGTAAAATGAAATTCAAATATTTAATCATAAGCTAACGAGAATTAAATTTTGAAAAACATTGATTACATTTATGAAAACAAAGTTAGTAAAAAGAGAGGGTTTTATGACTCAAACACTCAGTGCATTGTGAATAAAAACACCGATACCTACATTATGATTCAATAAATGTATTTAGTAGGTACTTATACAATGATTGATTTCAGTTAACCACATACATTTTTGTAGATGGAGCTTTGGAATAAAATACCAAATGTAAAAGCACCCATTTTATATTAATATTAAATATATTATTATAAGAGGTACCCATGTAAGATTTACGGAATGAATACCTATTTTAGTGTTATTGACCCTTGTAATTTGTGGACCAGTAGAAGAATATGAAAACTAAAATTGATAAAATATGTGCAAATTATTGCCTATACTCTATCAAATCTATGATTAAAACTAAATAAACTAGGTAGGTACTTATTTAGTTTTATTGAAAGATGAAATATCTAGAACTCGGGAGTAGTGTCGTTGTTTATCATAGTGACATCCCGGTGCGTTTTTTTCTCACAGGTTTGTACCACAGATTATTTGAAAAAAATTATGATCTCAGTTTGTACCACGGACTAAGACAGATATATTTTGTTGTCCGTAGTTTTTACCAACAAACTTCTAGGTCAGAAGTTGTCAATCTTTTCCAATATGCAAGCCACATTATTACATTAAACATTTTAAGCAGGTACCTACTTATCTGTTGATCTATCATTATTTATCACTATGAACTGTGGTAGGGATAAGGTTACTGTAGGTTGTTTTTTACGATCTTGGATCTTTACGGTTGTTACGGTAGGTAGCAAACACGTGTATGTGTGGCGAGGTTTTTAACTATTATGAACCCGGGTGGTCATCCATCCAAGAGCTGTAGCTGTGGTCGTTACTTACTCCCAAAGTCCCAATTGCATTTCGCGACTGGTAGCAGCCAACCCTCCACGCAGAGCCATTTAATATGTCTTGTATTTTAACCCACATGTAGTATAATATTCTTGTATCATTATTCTTCCATCAGGAAGTTGTAAGCTGTTCTTCGCTAATAATTTCTTTACCTCCTTTTGTATATTAAGCGTAAACCTATGTTTAGTTCTTAAAGTTGTTGATATCTAGATATTGGTATGATTAATTTTGAATAAGATCGACTGGTCGGCGACTCCTGTTCTAGCCTCTAGGTGGGTGAATTGTACCTTGTGAATTGTGACCCAGTCATGTCGTCAAACGGCCATCGTAAAACCCATATTCATAATATCGAATATGGCGATAAGGCTAGTTGTTTCAATCTACACTCTACACATTTAAATATAATTGTTGTCAACAAATTTTCCGATCAGATTTAAAACAGAAGAAAGATAATTTCATTGAGTCCCCTGATTTATAAATTAGCGTCACCCGACTCTACATCTATAATAATGGAAAAAAACAATTTTTTTTTTTTCAAAAAGATAGGTTAAACTACTTAAACTAAAGTAGAAGCGGAAATGTTAACTCAGCTTTTAAACTATTTATTAAGGTATACTAATTATGTATTAAATATTATAGTTTGTACAAGTAATAATATAATGTTGGAGGAGAAGTATTGGCACCATAGTTCCTCCTCCAGTCCTCGTACCATAATAATAAAAAAATAATAAAATAAAATATAGAAAAAAAATAAATTTTCCTTTGAGAGAAGCAAAATCCTTTTCAGCCATCTTTTTGTTATTTATCGTAGCTACTTATTTCCAAATTTGATGTTCTGTACAACATTTCAAAACAAAAACATTTGATGGACAAAAAGATAAGCTCAAACTTCCAGGTAGCTAGATGGTATTTTTTTATTTATATAAAATTATTTAATTATAAGGTAGGCAGATTTAAAGAAAAATTGTTAATGTTTGAAATATTTCTTTGGTCTGTCAGTATTTACAATACACTCTAACATACATAGGTCTCGAGTAACATATAGTTTATATAGTTTAAATACGTAAAATATTTATTATTTTAAAATAATATAATACATTACCTTCGACAGTAAAAAAAAAAAGATTCCATTTTTCACTGCTCTCATAACTCTTCTTCTTAACAAAAATCCTTAATTTTGTGTGGGGTATATACAATTTCCAACAATTGAAATATATGTTTTTATAGCGTATTGAGTACAACACACAATTTTAATGAGCGAAACCAAGTAAATATTTACCAGAACTGACAGATAAAAGTATAATCAAATAAATTAAATCACATATTTGTGTAATTTGATAACTTGACAGTTGATTTAATTGTATGGGCATGTAACAAAAATATAGCTTTTAATAACAAAAATAATTATTAACAAATTTTAACATTATAGGTAAATCAGTTATATAATATAATATTCTAAGTACCTACCTAATAAACAAAAATCACATTTTATTTAAGCCTAAGATATCTTTTAGGTTAGAATAAATGATGAACATTTTATCATAACAATGAACCAAATCAATCAACTTAGAAATAACGTATACTTAAAACATGTTACTTTCAAAACTTAATGTTTTCATAAACAAGGAAATTTCATATAACATAAGATAAGTATTTTAAAGTTGCATAAAAAAAACATTGTTCTTACTCCTATACTTTAACATAATTAATATTTTCTTCGACACACGACGCATTGAATATTATCAGTTTGATGACGAATACATACAGTATGAAAAGAGTGTCCACATCTAAACGATATGAGTCCATTATTCTTACCTCGAATTAAAGGATCAGAGTTCAATGGTAATGAACACCAAATACAATAACCATTTTTTACATCAATTTGTGTACCCCAGTGTGATTTTTTTGAATATTGATTTTTGAACTGAATAGTTCCACCCATTTCTTCTTCCAAAGTTGTTAAAGTATTTTTACAATTCTATAAAGAAACAAATCATGAAATAAAATATCATTTTAAAAGATTTTATGGTAAATGTTGACCCTTACCTCTGTGCTTATCATTGATATATTATTATGATTTTGTAGTGTATTGATCAAAGCTTTCTTTGAGTTTACATCAACCAATTGAGTCAAAATAAAACTCTGATAAAACCTTAAAATAATAAAAATCTGATTATACATCTGTTTCAATATATTATATTATCAGTGGTTGGTGCTCTAATAATTTCGTTCAATTTTTAGAAACTTAACGGGAATGTAGTTATTTTTTGTTAGACTGAACTTATTGGAATTATGTTTATTTTTTAAAGGAACATGAATGATTTTATTTGTTCCTTTTATCGTTAATAAATTTTATAAAAATAGGAAATTTAAATAATTTTTAGAGTAAAAGTTTTTGAATATTTTTTTTTTTATAAATGTAGTCAGTTAATAGAGCTAGGTATAAAATTGAACACAATAATGTACAATAACAGTGACAATGTTTACAAAATGTGAAGTCGGTCACGGCAATCTTAAGAGTTTGAACTTGTATGAAAAAAACAAATAACACATTTTAAAAACAAAACAACTACCTAATTAAACAATTCATTGCAACAAATTATATTAATACAATTTTTAAATTATCGAGGAACGAAAATTGTTCTTTATTTAGGAATGAGGAAAGGAACTTTCTTTGAGCCAAGAACAATAAACGATTTATATCCATTTTAACAAGATGAACATTGAATGTGAACTAGTTCCTTTTGAAAAGAAATTTGAATTTCCAAGCACTGTATATTAATAATAATTACCAATTATCAATATCTCCGCATGGTATATTGTGTCTATGTTTGAAGAGTAAGCTTCTAGTTTCTTCGTGACTTAAATATTGAAATGCCAAAGATGTTAAATCAGTCCATGTGATTCCTTGATTTTTTTCACCAATATTGCCACAATTCAAACAAAGGCCATTTTTAAAGTAATGATTTAATGTGAAAAGTTTGTCAAACAATAATTCAGTTTTGTTGAACAAATGAACATCTAACTGATCCACCAAACCTAAATGGATAGCAAGTATAATTTTTGTATGCTTCGAACCATTTAAATTTAAGTCTGATTTTAAAACAATAGGCCATAAATGAGGCACTTGTTTACAAAAACATTTTATTACATCTTCTAGAGAATTTGTGGTTACATCACATTTCACAAATTTATGTAAAATTAAATGTAATTGCTCCAAATTTATATCAGCGCTAGATAAATAATCAATAAGTATTTTTCCAAGCTTTTTGAATTCACCTTCAACACTATCCAATGGAAATCCACATTTACATAAATGGTTTTTCTGATTATTTAGTATCACAAAACTATAAACGGCATAATACAGAATGTTATAGTCAGTAAAAATACTTTTATCAAAGTGTGATAAATAGGACAAAAATATTGTATTGCATTTTTTGCGATTGATCAACTCTAAATGAACTGAAAACTTCATTAATAAATAAAATACAAATATTGGTTTGATGTTTCTTTTGTATCCAAGTATACGAAATGATTCAATTTGGCCCAATTTTAAAAATACATACATTGAATTTAAGTACATTAATAATGGTTCTTCAGTCTTTCCATCATTATTAGAGCTCATTTTCAAAATCTTACAAAATATTGCATAGGAACATTTCAAGTTACCATTCAGTAAAAAGTGAAAAATACTACCAGCTTCCATAACTTGACCAAATAATGTGATTAACTCACTGACTTCGGTATCTTTTTTAAAATCATTTTCATCTAAATAGTAAGTCAGAAATTCTGGGTAGTCAAATTTATTGACATTCAAAACATCATTTGTATGTATATCAGCCCACTTTCCAACTAAATTGCCAATAAAACCATCATTTACTGCTTTCTTAATAGTATGCAAATGTTTTTCTTTCAAATACTGTTGGAATGGAAACATTGGTTGTTTTACATGTAAAACATTTTCCAAATTAGATTTTACTTCACATACACCATTACATAACTGTTGTAAACAGTCTACATCTAATTTATATCCATTTTGAAGTTTTTTACATATTTTTAAAATAGGAAGTAAATTGAGTTTTTCACGATGTTCAAGGTCCAACTTATAATTGGAAACATCTACTTCGCTTTCATCAACAGGCGGCGGTTCTGGTCGATTAATAGTATTTGATATATCATAAGGCACCAAATCATTTTTACCTGTACTAGCAGTAAGATTATTTAATGTATCTTTAAGAGTTTTACTACTCTTAGCAAGTTTATTGGTAACATTTGACCCTATTTCCATTAGAGTATCGTGAAATACGTCAGAAGTAGTCAATGAAACAAATGGAATTGAGGGAATATTCAACTCCATATACATCTGATCAAAACCTTGTTTATTGTTTAACTTAGAATAATCACTACATGGATAATGTTCAGACTTTTTAACTTTTTCTAAATTTATATGTATATTAAGCATAGACTTATAGCGTAATATAGGTTTATCAGACTTAATGGAAAGTAAACTATAACTTCTTTGTAATCTATAATTTTTTTTTTCATATACATAATTCTTCAAAGAGTAAATTCCGGACGGTAACTTAAAAAATTGCTGTTTTAAATAATAAGTTTTTTTAATTTTTGAGATCAAATTGTTTGTATTAACTGGCAAGTCTATCTTTTGATCTATGTTGACAAGTGGATACAACTCATCAATAATGGATTTTGTATTTATTATTCTATCATAATAATGTTCTATCAATGAAATGCAGGAATTGTAATCTTCACACTCATAACAATTAACTAAATAATTTTGAAGGGGAGTGATTTTTTCAGCAATAAGTTCGCCATTTGAAGACCATATATATATAGTATCTTCAATATACTTGACATTTTGTATATTATTATATCCGTCACACCATAATAGAACATTAACTTTTAACATATCCAGTATAAATATGCTGTTTGATGTATATGTAAGTAAGCAATTTTCCCAAATTGTATATAGTTTTTTAAAATTCAGAGACTGTGGTGGCCAATTTTTTCCAGAAATTCTTGATAAATCAAATGGTTTTTGTGCACAAACGTTAAGTGTTGGTGGAATGGCTAAACAGTATTTCAGTTGATGTGTACTTTTTACAACTCCATTTAACTCTGCTTCCCAAATCCTTGAACCGGGTCGCGCAGAAAAGATTTTCTTCTCATTCCAAGAAACAATACAGCAACCATAATCTCCATCCCTAGGTTTTTGTCCAATTTGTTTAAATTGTTCTTTGGACATGTCACAAACATAACATCTTGTCAATGTCGAGATCACTAATATATCATCAGCACTATCTATCTGAATGACTTTTGAATCCAGTTCAATCATAGTGTATGGCGGGGTTTGGAAAATGGCCTTTCGCTGAAATATATTTTATATTATATGAGTGAAAAATAGAAAATGTATTACACTGTATTTTGAAATATATGGTTGCATTGCTTAAGGCTTAAGCAATATAAATAATTAAATACTCTATACAAATTTATTCTTACAACAAATAATGATACATATATTGAAGTGACTTTTCCATTGCAATCGCCAAAATATATTTGATTCCTTGAAGTCCATTCCATAGTAGTGATTTCATGTCCTAAATGTTCAGTAGACTTATTTATCAACTTTGCACCAACCCCGTTTTCATTTCTTTGCAATATACACACAATGCCTTTTTGTGTACCAAATGCAATGAGTTCTTCATCTTTAGATACAGCAATTTGAGTCACAGATCCTTCCTTTACATTAATTTATAAGTTTATATTAACTATTAAATAAAATTATATCATCATAAGATTATCAACAATCGAACACAAAAATTAAAGCAAATAATATATTTAATGAATTGTAATACCTATGTTGATAATTATTACTTTAGATTGTATTTTAACACAATAAATTAACATGGGCATATACCTAAATTGATAATTAGTGAATTGAGAAAACATATATTATTTATCATTGAGGGAGAATTTAAACTGATTTAATCTTTTTTTTGACTATTCCTAAATTATTTTTAATATTTAAGAAACCTGTTTAAAAAATACTAACTTCCTTTAAAATGTGTACTTTTTATAGGTAATAAAATATAAAATCTATTTTTACATTAGATTTTTATTCTTTTCATAACATAAGCACTCACTTTATTTGGAAGCAGTTGAATAAACTCACAAGGTTGTCTGCGAAATACATACAATCCACCACTGGAAGCCCCAAAAATGATAAAGTTCTGAGATACTTCAAAACAAGTATACTAAAGCAGGAAAGAAATTTAAAAAAAAGATTAATCACATAACAATTAAAATAACTATCACTGACTTTTATTCTTTGTGTGGCTTTCAGAGGTAAATTAAGTATATTTTTAATGTCAATTCTATTTAACATTAAAATATGATCCGGCATGTTTTTGTCATTTATGTTGTCTTGTAACACAACCATTCTCAAAATCGTGTAAATTGATACATAGGCGCCTTACAAAGAAAATTTAAAAAAAATCAGTTGCAATCGACTTGGCATTTCATAGAATTCAAATTTTTAAAAATTAAACGAGTGAATATTGTGAAGACGTAACGTTGAGTTAGTGACTCGAGCTGCTGATAACAGATGACTTATGACACAGAATACCTATATTGCTTATGTTTTTCACACACATAAATTCTATTATCTATAGCCGTGGTGTTTTTACTTTTTCATAGGATTTGTGATAAAAAATATGGTATTTTCGGTCATGGTTATCTATTAAGCATGGACCCGCGTCCCTCCGTACTCATATCCGTATCATATAAGTCTAATGTAATGGTCATAATATCATATTAATATTACACTTATCTTGTTATTATTTGCTTATGTCCAATGCCGAGGAGTAGCTAGTCAGTTGTAGTATACACTATACATCGCTTAGAGTCTTATATTCAGTAGTCATTACAGCCAGTCGCCAGACTTAGGTAGTTTGGTGCACGAAGTTGTTCTTTAAATTTATAATATATGTGCATCAGATAAGTGGCGCTGGTTTAACATTTTAAAATGCCGAAAGTCGTTTCTCGCAGTATAGTGTGTTCAGACACCAAAGACCAAGAAGAATACAATGAGGAGAAGCCGCTGCACTCTTATTACTGTTTGTGCGGTCAGATGACGTTAATTTTGGGTGAGTCAATGATAGTTGAAACTTAATAATTATTAATGAGGTTTGAATTTAGTCGAAATAGTTAACTGTTGTAGGTGTAACTCAATTATTATCAGTTTTTCTAGAATGTTTCAATGTGGTTAATCGCCATATATTGTATATAACAATCCTTCATCAATGCAGCACAATGATACTAAGTACTAATGTTTACTGATTTCAGATTGTGCTTTGGAGAAACTACCTCTACGCAAACGAGATGGAGCCCGAGTAGTTGATGGTTCCAAGCATGCCAATAAAATGACCTATGATCAAGACGAAACTGTGTACTTAAAACGACAAGAAGGCGTTGAAAAACAACATAGATTAAAGTGCAAAAAGTTTGTAAACCTTAATTATCATGAGTATTTATTCATCACTATTTCAATAATTACCAAATAGATGTTTTTTACAGATGCGGTTTATTTCTGTACTATAAACACCAGACAAATAATAATGTTTATTTTATTGTACGTGGTGCTTTGGTCAAATGTACTGGCGAGGGTCCTAAAATGGATATATATAATCAAGTGGCAGTTGAAAAACCAAAGAAAATTATGGTCACCAAACACACTAAGAACATGGGCAAGTTCAGTTCGGTGACAGTATCTACTATTGACGAAGAAGAAGATGAAATTGAAGCGGTAAGTCATTGTGCATCACATATTATATATTTTAATATTATGTTCAAATGCCCGATGCTATTTTATATGTTATTATGTTAATAGAGGGAAGTAGCAGATTCATATGCAAACAATGCACGTATAATTGAAAAGCAGCTAGAGAGGAAAGGTATGAACAAACGTAAAACAGCAGATTTTGTAGAACCAGAAATTGCATTAGACATAAAAAGACATGTTCGTGGTACATTGCTGGAGAAATAATATTGTATTTTTTATTTTTTATAAGTTTATTTTAATATTGTAATATTAATTTGTACATAAATAATGATTGACTTGTGATTAAAGTGTTATTTTATTTTGAGATAGAATTGATTCACACAGATTGATTTTATGATGGATTTTCATCGTTGACCAATAACTGATACACAAGATCTGGTGTTCTTGACATCAATGCTGATGGATTATCATATTCATTGGTGGGATTGTGTACATGCTCGTATAGTTGTTTATAAACAGCAGAAATCACTTCATTAGATTGTCGTCTGACCTTACTTAAATGTATAGGATTTTTTAGACAACCAATTTGTGGTACTGCTACAGTGTGAGGCATGACTAGCATGCTTTCCAATTTACTCTGTAACACGATAATTAAAAATAAAATGAATGCATAGAAAAACCAATTTTTGTCGGGTGTGTTCTGAGAGTATAATATCAGAGATAAATTGAATTCAGTCTATAAGTATTATGCAGGGTCCACACATTATAAAATATAAATCAACTTTCCCATCACAGTGGGACTATCTAAATTAGTTTTAAAAACCCAAATACTGTTCTGTAGTCTGTGTCTGTGTCTGATCCAGCTTAATGTGTCTAGTTAGTTGTTATACATAATTGTTACACATAATAAACAAATTATTACACAAAGTACATAATATTATATCGATTGATAATCAATCATGTGCAATTACCAAAAAATTTATCAAATTTTCAGCTTCCATTCCTTGGATCTGAGACAGAGGAATATTTGCTCCATGACCTTGTAAAATGGTTTGGATTTCCTCAAGATTTAAATGTGTGACAAGATAGTTTGCTTGTTCAGAAGAAACAATTTCTATTTGCACAGCCATTTGAGCCTTGAAGCATGATTAACAATATTAGATCAATGATTTCAAGATGTAAAAATCTACCGGTTATTGGTTAACACACCTGCAATTTTTCAAGTTTGTCCTCAACATACTGGTACTGCCTTAGTGTCTCATGTATGTCATACAAGCAATTGAGATGGTATACGGCCATATCTAATGGGGTTAGTCGCGAGGCACTCAAATTGATAGCTTGAAGTAATGGTTCCAAGACACAAGATACTATCTAAGAACAAAATAATTTAAGTTAGACATAAAATCCATAGTATTGATTAATGTTCATCGTACCATGGATGTGTCTTCTTGTTTGTCTTCAGTAACTGCAGCCACTGACAAAACTTGCCTGAGGATATTTAATAAATGTCCGATACCAGGTGATGGGGACAAATCTAATGGCGGTGCTTCAATACGTTCCAAAAGAGTATCTCTTACTAGGTTTTGAAGTTTGTTTAAAAATACACATTCCATAGTTTTATGTAATTCTTCAATTGTTTGACACAGTTGTCCAGAGGGTACTGTCTAAAACCAAAATTTTTGGCTTAAATATAATTGAGGAAAAATATATTATGATACTGGTCTGTTATTGTCCCATAAAGCAGAAATAGGCATTTTAACTTTTACGATTAAAGACGACTGGCCTGTACTCTTAATACTTAGTACATACTACTGTGTATGTTTTTATAAGATTAGATTTCCAACCTGGGAAGTATACTAAAAAATCTACATTGGCCCACATTTTTAATATTTTTTTTAGTAAGACAAATTTTCTATAGTACTTGTCGAACAAAAATTATTATTCTATTTTACATTTGGTCTCAAACAATAAAGTAACATCTGCAATACATAGTAATAAGTTAAAAGTGATAAATTAGCTTAAAACTTATAATTTCATAGTTAAATATAACAATGCAATTCAAACATCTAACAAATTAGTTAATACGATAAATTAAGTGTTTAATGATAAAACATCTGAATGAAAAATTTTTTGTCAAAAAAAAATTAATTATTAATTAAGAATTTAGGCCCATACCAAAACTGACCAATCAGGAAAGATCTTGATTTTTCTATAAGCCATTCATATTAGCATTCATCATTTAGATTCATGAATTACAGCAACTTATAAGTCATTAAGTTAAGTTTTTTTGTAAACTTACTTTAATTACTATTTGGAGATAGAATTTCAGTGAACTAGCGACACCGTAGAGGTCAATTGGGTTTTCATTCATATGCAATACACTCTCTACGCGTGATGCTAAAGGACTGCACAATCCTTCAGTTATGCTACTCATACATAATGATATTTCTTCGTCAACATCTACATCAATAATGAAATTGTATAGGAATATTTACAATTATTTTGTATTAGATCATATACCAGCATTGAAAGCACAACAGTATTCTTACTTAATTTATCACAGTTTTTCAACAGATATGCAAGATACTTCCTTTCGATTGGAACATGATCAATCAACCATGATAACATGTTGTTAATGTACTGTCGTATGTCTTTTGAATATGTTTTCAATGATGTATCATTTGAACTGTTTGCTGCCAGAGCATCTATGAATCTTTGTGCAACTACAGACTGTCTTACTGTACAGTACTCTTCTAATACATATCTAAACAAGAATACCTCAGTTAATTCATAAAAAAAAGCAATTGATGCGTAATAAGTACTGTGATATTTTTGCACAGAAAAAATTAAAAACAATCTTAATGGAAACTGACACAATTATAATTGTAATTATGTAATTGTAAAATTATATTACTTGAGAGAATAAGTAGTCAGGACTCAGGATTAAGACTTACTTAAATAATACTGGTCGGTCTTGCAACACTTCCATGGCAAATACAAGTAGAGGACCAGTAACAGTGGACTCAATGTCTTTACAATGCAACTGGCTCCATCTATATAACACTTCCATTGCCATTTGCTACAATTAATATAACATTTAACGAGTGTAAATATAAACATAATATGATGTATTTATTGATTATATTTTTATCTATTTTTAAAATTATGTATTTAAGTTTTTTGTTACACAACTCCTTAAGTATTAATTAATATTTTATGATCATTTTAACTGTATATAAAATTGTATTTAATCTGCAACTCTTTACCGTCAACTCAAGATTAACTAATCAAGTCTTAGTTCAAAGTAATGGTTATTCAAAAATAAATATTACCTGGTAGGTGGAAATTTGTTCCATCAAACTAAGAGCTGATGTTTGATGACCAGCTTGCATAAGCACTTTACAATTATTGCTAATATTTTGAGTTTTACGTAAAGCTGTAAAAAATTCTGGAGTGACATCGTTTGACCGCAGACAAGCCACTTCTGAAGAATTCAACTGGAATGTTTTCACGTATGCATCTGCCAATAATTGTTGATTAGACACACTCTTCCTAAATACAAAAAAAAAAAAAAATGAAAATAGTGTTTAAATAATATTTTTTTTTATTAAATAATAAGAACAAAATATATAAATATTGACTTTTCTATGTGATGTACCTTTCGAGTTGCAATCGTTTTGTGAGTTCAATTAAGTTCTGAGTGTCTGTTTTAGTATCTTTCAATTGTGATGACATTGACATGACACACGAGTTTAAAGAATTTACATTGTCATGTAAAGCATTTACAGCATTTTTCACTTTTTCAAAAGATGCCAAAAAATTCTAAAAATAATAAAATATTAAGAAAGCAGCAAGTGGAAGTGATAATTCAACAAATAAATTGTATAAGTTCATTTACAGAGTAATAGTTTATAGTAAATAATAATAAGTGTATAACCACGGGTTTCCAACCAGTCTTAATAATGTGAGAAGCATAGGTAACATATTTTATTATAGTAATACATCATATACATTATAATAGAAGTACTAATAATAAAAATCACATATCTTTTATACAGTGTGTATTCAAAAAACTTACTTCATTCAATGCAAGACTTCTTTTTTCTATTTTAGTTCTTAAACCTCTTCTACATTCTAAGGTATTTTCTGTATAAAACTCTGATATCTCTTTTAACGCTTCTAGTGCATCCTACAACATTTTACAATAATATTTTAATTCAATAAATATGTCTAGGTCAGTTAATATATAACTATGTACAAATTTAACAACGTATAGATCATAATAAAAATATATTTCGGCTATAATGAAGAAAGTATTAAAGGCCGGTATAACAATTATAAGATTCCCGGATGCCATTTAAAAAAAAATAAAAAAGGTTCTACATTACAAACATAAATAGTTAAAAGAGCATATGCCACAAATATGATTTTTTAAACTATAATAAGGCGGTGCAAATATACACTTATACATTTTTTTAAATCTGATGCCTCATATTTAAGATTTTGTAAATATAATTAATATTAGTGCATTACCTATAGCTGAAAAATTAAATTTTTTACATCACTCATAGTCATATTAAGTGACACACAATAAATACTACGTCTTACCCTTGTACACTTTAATTTAATGACTTTATCCAAAATTCAACTTGGCCAGCACTTTTCTTAAAGTGAAGTACGATGACATACTTTAATTGTCTTATATCCATTCTTTTTAGACCTCATTGCCCATATTATGAAATTAATAACCTGACATTGTTCTGTTGTGAAGGTAGAAAGTCAAATGATTGTAAAAAAAATTTAACATAATTTAAGGTTGAAAATACTTTTAAGTACTATGTGTTAAATAAAAAAATATTATGTCGCCTCTGTATATTTTGATTCTCAGACCTTACCTACCTATATATTAGTGACTTATACGCTCAAATATATTATATTATACCTATTTATTTTAATACTATGTCCTTATGCTACATATATATATACTAAATTATAATATTAAGGGTCACAAACTATACAATAATAACAAAAAAATTATTCAATTTTTTTAAAATTTGCTGTATGCCTCTAACACAACGCAGTTGAACCATATTATCATATAAAAAAAACTATAGAAACAAAAGCTATTACCTTGTCACTTTCTAAATGTGTCTCTAGTACACTGGTAACCCTTTTTGATATTGCTTCTTCGTCGACAGCCATGATAATGTTTGAAGTTAAAGTTCCAATAATACAATCATAGACCTTTTAACTAGTTTATAGGTCTATTTTTACAATACAATAATAAAATGCCTTCTACTACTTATCTGAAAATCCACATTGTATGTTGAACTACAGAACAGAACAATAATTTAACTGTACTCAAGAGTTGAATGTAAATATCATGATTAAATAATTATATTAAATAAGTAATGAACTATAAACTATAAAGTAAGCGGTAAGTATTCCAACACTTATCAGTTATCCTTATCATTATTTCTAGTTTTTATTATCATATTAAATTATAATATTATATATAGATATATATAGATATGTTTCCTCTTTAAAACAAATTCAATCAGAAAATAAATTGATTAAGGATCAAAACATTAAATTATCCGAAGAAGTTTTACAACTTAACAAAAGAATAAACTCACTGGAACAAAGGTCCATTGAAAATAATGTTGAACTTGTTGGTGTCCCAGAATCCTCTGATGAATCGTGTGTTGATATCGTTAAAAAAATTGCTTCATACCCAGGGTTGCCACCCGTACTATTTTTTAAAGTATTGTACTTTTTTTTTCACTTCTGTACTTTGGACTTTGTAGTCTTAATAAAGTAAGCTAAAATACTTTATTTCCTATAATATTTACTTGAGGAAAATAGTTCATCAATTATTCTTAACACGGAATATAGATATTGTGGGGGCGCAAATAAATTGTATAATATTATTGTTTTAGAAGTAATAGTATTCAATATTACAATTAATATTAATCAATTTTATTATTATTCTTAGTATTTTTGTATTATTTTAGTATTATAAGGGCCAGCTTATCTCCATAAAATAATTGATTATTTAAATAGTGAAAGTGTTATTGCTTTTTCTATTCAAACTGATGCTAGCAACAAAAAAAATGTAAAGCTTTTTCCTCTCAGTGTCCAATATTTCAGTATTGAAAGTGGCATTGAAAATAAATTAATTGATTTTTATGAAAATCCACATGAAACGGCAGATGAAATGTCTTCATATATAAAAAAATCTTTTGAAAACC
Organism: Myzus persicae; assembly: GCF_001856785.1. NCBI lineage: Eukaryota > Metazoa > Arthropoda > Insecta > Hemiptera > Aphididae > Myzus > Myzus persicae. The sequence goes on along the minus strand of NW_019100570.1, from coordinate 312,936 downwards.
TCAAATTATCTTTGCATAAAGTTTCTGCATTAAGTGCTGATAATACTAATTGTAATTTTGGAAAAAATCATTCGTTATATA